>NC_037686.1:59106541-59328645 GCF_003255815.1 Theropithecus gelada
TTCCTGCCCTAGCCCCACACCCGCTGACAGGCCCCGCTGTAAGATGTTCCTCTCCCTCTGTCCATGTGTTCTCATTGTTCAGCTCCTACTTATGAGTGAGAACATGTGGTGTTTGGTTTTCTGTTCCTGTGTTAGCTTGCTGAGAGTGATGGTTCCAGCTTCATCCATGTCCCTACAAAGGACATGAACTCATCCTTTCTTATGGCTGCATAGTATTCCATGGTATATAGGTGCCACATTTTCTTTATCCAGTCTATCATTGATGGGCATTTTGGTTGGTTCCAAGTCTTAGCTATTGTGAATAGTGCCGCAATAAACATATGTGTGCATGTGTCTTTATAGTAGAATAATTTATAATCCTTTTGGTATATATACTCAGTAATGGTATTGCTGGATTAAATGTATTTCTGGTTCTAGATCCTTGAGGAATTACCACACTGTCTTCCGCAATGGTTGAACTAATTTACACTCCCACCAACGTGTAAAAGCGATCCTATTTCTCCACCTCCTCTCCAGCATCTGTTGTTTCCTAACTTTTTCATGATCACCATTCTGACTGGTGTGAGATGGTATCTCATTGTGGTTTTGATTTGCATTTACCTAATAACCAGTGATAATGAGCTTTTTTTCATATGTTTGTTGGCTGTGTATCTGTCTTCTTTTGAGAAGTGTCCGTTCATATCCTTCACCTACGTTTTGATCAAGTTGTTTGTTTTTTACTTGTAAATTTAAGTTCCTTGTAGATTGTGGATATTAGCCGTTTGTCAGATGGAGAGATTGCAAAAATTTTCTCCCATTCTGTAGGTTGCCAGTTCATGCTGATGATAGTTTCTTTTGCTGAGTAGAAGCTCTTTAGTTCAATTAGATCCCATTTGTCAATTTTGGCTTTTGTTGCCATTGCTTTTGGTGTTTTAGTCATGAAGGCTTTGCCTATGCCTATGTCCTAAATTGTATTGCCTAGATTTTCTTCTAGATTTTTTATGATTTTAGGTCTAACGTTTTAGTTTTTAATCCATCTTGATATAAGACTATGAAAAGACCAAACCTATGTTTGATTGGTTTACCTGAAAGTAACGGGGAGAATGGAACTAAGTTGGAAAACACTTTTCAGGATATTATCCAGGAAAACTTCCCCCAACCTTGCAAGACAGGTCAACATTCAAATTCAGGAAATACAGAGAACACCACAAAGATACTCCTCGAGAAGAGGAACCCCAAGGCACATAATTGTCAGATTCACCAAGATTGAAACGAAGGAAAAAATATTAAGGACAGGGAGAAAAAAAGGTCAGGTTACCCACATAGGGAAGCCTATCAGACTAACAGCAGATCTCTCTGCAGAAACACTATGAGCCAAAAGAGAGTAGAGGGTCACATTTCAACATTCTTAAAAAAAAAAAAAAATTCAACCTAGAATTTCATATCCAGCCAAACTAAGCTTCATAAGCAAAGGAGAAATAAAATCCTTACAGATGAGCAAATGCTGAGAGACGTTGTCACCACCTGGGCTGCCTTATGAGAGCTTCTGAAGGAAGCACTAAATATGGAAAGGAAAAACTGGTACCAGTCACTGTAAAAATATACCAAATTGTAAAGATCATCAACACTATGAAGAAAATGCATCAACTAATGGGCAAAATAACCAGCTAGCATCATAATTACAAGATCAAATTCACACATAACAATATTAACCTCAAATGTAACTAGGCTAAGTTCCCCAATTAAAAGACACAGACTGGTAAACTGGATAAAGAGTCAAGATCCATCGGTGTGCTGTATTTAGAAGACCCATTTCACGTGCAAAGACACACATAGTCTCAAATAAAGGGATGGAGGAATATTTACCAAGCTAATGGAAAGAGAAAAAAAAAAGCAGTGGTTGCATTCCTAGTCTCTGATAAAACAGACTTTACACCAACAAAGAAAGAAAAAAGACAAGGGCATTACATAATGATAAAGGGATCACTACAACAAGAAGAGCTAACTATCCTAAATCTATATATGCGCCTAATACAGGAGCATATATTCATAAAGCTAGTTCTTATAGACCTACAAAGAGACTTAGACTCTCAAACTATAATAGTGGGAGAATTTAACACCCTACACCCCACTGTCAATATTAGACAAATCAATCAGATAGAAAATTAACAAGAGTATTCAGGACTTAAATTCAGCTCTGGACCAAGGGGACCTAATAAACATTTACAGAACTCTCCACCCCCAATCAACAGAATATACATTCTTCTCAGTATCACATCACACTTATTCTAAAATTAGAGGTAAAACACTCCTCAGCAAAATGCTAAATAATGGAAATCATAAAAAACAGTCTCTCAGAACACAGTGCAATCAAATTAGAACTCAGGATTAAGAAACTCACTCAAAACAGCACAACTCCATGGAAACCGAACAACCTGCTATTGAATGACTCCTGGGTAAATAACAAAACTAAGGCAGACATAAATAAGTTCTTTGAAATCGATGAGAACAAAGACATAATGTACCAAAATCTCTTGGACACAGCTAAAGCAGTGTTCTCGGGGAAATTTATAGCACTAAATGCCCACAGGAGAAAGTGGAAAGATATAAAATCGACACCTTAACATCACCATTAAAAGAACTAGAGAAGCACAAGCAAACAAATTCAAAAGCTAGCATAAGACCAGAAATAACTAAAAGCAGAGCAGAACTGAAGGAGGTAGAGACACACACAAAAAAAGCCTTCAAAAAATCAATGAACCCAGTAGCTGGTTTTTTGAAAAGATTAACAAAATAGATAGACTGCTAGCCAGACTAAGGAAGAAGAAAAGAGACAAGAATGAAATAGACACAATAAAAAATGATAAAGGGGATATCACCACTGATCTCACAGGAATACAGGCTATCATCAGAAAATACTATAAACATCTCTATGCAAACAAATTAGAAAATCTAGAAGAAATGGATAAATTCCTGGACACATACACCCTCCCAAGACTAAACCAGGAAGAAGTCAAATCCCTATATAGACCAATAACAAGTTCTTAAATTGAGGCAGTAATTAATAGCCTGTCAACCAAAAAAAGCCCAGGACCAGACATATTCACAGCCAAATTCTACCAGAGGTACAAAGAGGAGTTAGTATCATTTTTTCTGAAACTATTTCAAACAATAGAAAAAGAGAGACTTCTCCCTAACTCATGAGGCCAGCATTATCCTAATATCCAAATCTGGCAGCAACACAACAAAAAAAGAAAATTTCAGGCCAATAACCCTGATGAACATCAATGCAAAAATCCTCAATAAAATACTGGCAAACCAAATCCAGCAGCACATCAAAAAGCTTTTCCACCATTATCAAGTTGGCTTCATCCCTGGGATGCCAGACTGGTTCAACATACACAAATCAATAAACATAATCTGTCACATAAACAAAACCAATGATGTAAACCACATGTTTATCTCAAAAGATGCAGAAAAGGCCTTCGATAAAATTCGACACCCCTTCATGCTAAAAACTCTCAATAAACTAGCTACTGATGGAACGTATCTCAAAATAATAAGAGCTATTTATGAAACCCACAGTCGATATCATACTGAATGGGCAAACGCTGGAAGCATTCCCTTTGAAAACTGTCACAAGACAAGGATGCCCTTTCTTACCACTCCTATTCAACATAGTATTGGAAGTTCTGGCCAGGGCAATCATGCAAGAGAAAGAAATAAAGAGTATTCAAATAGGAACAGAGGAAGTCAAGTTGTCTCTTTGCAGATGACATGATTGTATATTTAGAGAACCCCATCGTCTCAGCCTAAAATCTCCTTAAGCTGATAAGCAACTTCAGCAAAGTCTCAAGATACAAAATCAATGTGCAGAAATAACAAGCATTCCTATACACCAATAATATACAAACAGAGAGCCGAATCATGAGTGAACTCTCATTCACAATTGCTATGAAGAGGAAAAAAAATACCTAGGAATAGAACTTAAAGGGGATGTGAAGAACCTCTTCAAGGAGAACTATAAACCATCGCTCAAGGAAATAAGAGAGGACACAAACAAATGGAAAAACATTTCATGCTCATGGATAGGAAGAATCAATATCATGAAAATGGCCATACTGCCCAAAGTAATTTATAGATACAAGGCTATCCCCATCAAGCTACCATTGACTTTCTTCACAGAATTAGCAAAAACTATATATATATATATATATATATTTTTTTTTTTTTTTTGGAGACAGATTCTCATTCTGTTGCCCAGGCTGGAGTGCAGTGGCACGAGCTTGGCTCACTGCAACCTCCACCTCCCAAGTTCAAGCACATCTCCTGCCTCCGACACCAGAGTGGCTGGGACTACAGTTGCACGCTGACACACCTGGCTAGAGATGGGGTTTCACCATGTTGCCCAGGTTGGTCTCGAATTCCTGAGCTCAAGCAATCTGCCTGCCTCGGCCTCTCAAAGTGCTAGGATTACAGGCGTGAGCCACTCCACCTGGCTGAGAAAAAACTACTTTAACTTTCAGATGGAATCAAAAAAGAGTCCATATAGCCAAGACAAATCCTAAGCAAGAAGAACAAAACTGGAGGCATCACATTACCTAATTTAAAACTATATTATAAGGCTACAGGAACCAAAACAGCATGGTACTGGTAGCAAAACAGATGTATAGAGCAAAGGAACAGAAGAGAGGCCTCAGGAATTATACCACACATCTACAACAATCTGATCTTTGACAAACATGACAAAAACAAGCAAAGGGGAAAGTATTCCCTATTTAATAAATGGTGTTGAGGAAACTGGCTAGCCATATGCAGAAAACAGAAACTGGACCCTTTCCTTACACCTCATAAAAAAATAAACGAGAGATGATCTTTTTAACAAATCACTGGAGGGAAAAAACTGAGCATGAATTTCAGTTATAAATCAACTAACTGAGGAGAAGAAGGGTATGAAGTAAGGTCTCCAGGTGCACAGGTTTATATTTTCCAAACATATATAATACCATCTGTGCTGAAGCAAAACTTGTTTTGGCATCCACCATTTGGGGGAACTCCAGACACTAACCCATCAGTTGACAGCCAGCACTGATCACTGAATATTTTAAATGAATTTGTGCACTCATTTGAACTGGGACAGCACCTAGAAAATTGAAAATTTATATTTGAAAGATATCAGTGTGTGGTTCATGCCTGTAAACCCAGCACTTTGAGAGGCCAAGACAGGTAGATCACTTGAGGTCAGGAGTTCGAGACCAGCCTGGCCAACATGGTGAAACCCCATCTCTACTAAAAATAACAAAAAATTTAGCCGGGCCTGGTGGCAGGCGTCTGTAATCCCAGCTGCTAATTGTTTGAACCTGGGAGGTGGAGGTTTCAGTGAAGCGAGATAACGCTACTGCACTCCAGCCTGGGGGACAGAGCAAGACTCAGTCTCAAATATAAAATAAAATAAGATAAAAAAAAATAAAAAAGTGTAATACAACAAAACCTTCTATAATAATAAGGGAATGTTATATAAAGTAAGTGTATATGTATAAGTTTTATATATACAAGTAGGGTCAGCTCTGCCTATCCTGTAAAACAGGTTATGCATTGCCACTGTAAAATCTATGAATCTTTGTTATCCAAACTTCTCTAGTCTATGACAAATCAATCACCTGAATTGATTACAATGACCGATTTTAATAGGCATTGCTGAAACTCTCTATCAGAGTACAGGCATGCCTCAGTTATATTGTGGGTTTGGTTTCAGACCGCTGCAAAAAGCAAATACTGCAAAGTGAGATACACAATGTTTCTTTTTCTTATTTTGTCTCACCATGCATACAAAAGTTATGTTTATACTATATTGTAATCTATTAGGTGTTCAATAGCACTATGTCTAAGAAATATACCTACCTTAATCAAAAGTACTTTATTATTTTAAAATGTTAACTATCATCTGAGTCTTCAATGAGTCATAACTTTTGACTGGTGACGTCTTGCCTTGAGGTTGATGACTGCTGATGGAATGAGGTTGTGGTTGTTGAAGGTTAGGGTGAAGTAGCAATTTCTTAAAATAAGACAACAATGAAGTTTGGCTCATTGATGGACTCTTCCTTTCATGGAATTTTCTCAGTATCATGCCATGTTGCTTGTTAGTATTTTACCCAAAGTAGAACTTCTTTCAAAACTGGAGTAAATCCTCTCAAAGTCTACTTTATTAACTGAGTTTATGCACTATTCTAAATCCTTTACTGTCATTTCAACAATGTTTACAGCATTTCAGCAGGTGTTGATTCCATCTGAAGTCCATGGATGACTTTATTTGTCCATGCATAAGAAGCAACTTGTCATCCTTTCAAGTTTTATCATGAGATTGGAACTATTCAATCACAATTGCAGGCTCCACTTCTGATTCTACTTCTCTTGCTATTTCTACCACATCTGCACTTTCTTCCTCCACTGACGTCTTGAACCCCTTAAAGTCATCCAAGAGTGTTGGTATGAACTTTTTCTAAATTCTTATTAATGTTGACATTTTGACCTCCTTACATGAATTATAAATATTCTTAGTTGCATATGGAATAGTGAATCTTTTCTGGAAGAGTTTCAAGTTACTTTGCTCAGATCCATCAGAGGAATTAGTATCTATGTCAGCCATAGCCTTAAAATAGATATTTCTTTTTTTTGAGATGGAGTCTCGCTCTCGTCCCCCAGGCTGGGGTGCAATGGCATCATCTTGGCTCACTGCAACCTTCGCCTCCTCAGTTCAAGCGATTCACCTGCCTCAGCCTCCCGAGTAGCTGGGATTACAGGTGCCTGCCACTACACCAGACTAATTTTTGTATTGTTAGTAGAGACAGGGTTTCACCATATTGACCAGGCTGGTCTCAAACTCCTGACCTTAGGTGATCTGCCTGCCTCGGCCTCCCAAGATATTTCTTTAATAATAAGACTTGAAAGTCAAAATTACTCTAGTCTATGGGCTACACAATGAATGCTGTGTTCACAGGCATGAAGAGATTAATATATTTTTCATGAAAACAATATTAATCTCTTCATGCATCCTAATCAGAGCTCTTGAATGACCAGCTGTATTATTAATGAGAAGTAATATTTTGAAAGCAATATTTTTTCGGAGCAGTAGGTCTCAACAGTGGGCTTAAAACATTCAGTAAACCATGCTATAAACAGGTGTGCTATTCTCCAGGCTTTGCCATTCTATTTATAGAACATGAGGAGAGTAGATTTCACATAATTCTTAAGGGTCCTAAGATTTTCACAATGGTAAATGAGCATTGGCTTCAACTGAAAGTCACCAGTTGCATTAGGCCTTAAAAAGAGAGTCAGCCTGTTCTTTGAAGCTTTGAAGTCAGGCATATTCTAGCTATGAAAGTCCTAGATGATATCTTCTTCCAGTAGAAGGTTGTTTTGTCTACACTGAAAATTTGTGTAGTACAGCCACCTTCATCCACAATCTTAGTCAGATCTTCTGGATAATTTCCTGCAGCTTCTACAGTAATACTAAATGCTTCAACTTGCACTTTTATGTTATGGGGATGGCTCCTTTCCTTAAACCTCATGAAACAACCCCAGCTAATTCCAAACTTTTCTTTTGCAGCTTTCTCACCTCTCTTAACCTTCACAGAAATGAAGATTTAGGGCCTTGCTCTGCCTTACCTTTTGGCTTAAGTGAGTGTAATAGATGGTTTTAGCTTCTATCTAGACCCCTAAAGCCTTCTTCGTATGAGCAAGAAGCCTGTTTTGCTTTTTATTATCATTTATGAGGTTACTGGAGAAGTGCTTTTAATTTCCTTCAAGAACTTTTTCTTTGCATTCACAACTTGGCTATTTGGTCCAAGAGTTCCAGCTTTTGGCCTCTCTCAGCTTTCATCATGCCTCACTAAGTTTAATAATTTCTAGCTTTTTCTTTAAAGTGAAAGACATGTGAACCTTCTTTCTTTTCAACACGTGGAAGGCATTGTGGCATTTTTAATTGGTTTAATTTTAATATTGTTTTTTCTTAGGGAATAGGTAGGCTGTAGGAGACAGAGAGCAATGGAGAAATAGCCAGTCAGTGGAGCAGTCAGAGCACACACAACATTTGTCATTTAAGTTTGTTATCTTATGTGAGTTCAACTGGTAGCATTTCCAAACAATTGCAATAGGAACATCAAAGATCACTGATCACAGATCACCACAACATATATAATGATAATAAAAAGATTTGAAATATTACAAGAAATATCAAAATGTGACACAGACACAAAATGAGGACAAGCTGTTGGAAAAAATTGAGCCAATAGACTTGCAACACAGGGTTGCACAGTGTTGTTAAAAAATGCAGTATCTGCTAAGATGCAATAAGCAAAGTGCGATAAAATGAGATATTTCTGTATGCAGGTGAAGAGCTTGAAAATCAGCATTTTTAACAAGTGTCCAGGTTCTATTTGTGATTAGGCAAGCTTGAAAATTCCTGCAGATAGAGATAGTCTTCTGTATAAAATCCAGTAAAATATTCCTCAACCATTAGAATATTAACAAGCATGAATCAATCCTTCCTAATATAATAAAAATACACAATAATAAATAAAGCTTTACTTACACTCACAGACATTAAACTAATGCATTCTTTTCTAAAATCTACTCCAAACACTTACATACATAAAAGATCAAATTTAATTTTTTTGTGTTTATATAAATCCAGCTATAGTAACACCTAAAGCCTTATTGGGATGGCCTATATGAGTTCAGCATGTCCGCATACAGAACCTGCAACTTCAGCCTTGAATTTCAACATGGCATTTTCTGGAATCAAGTGACAAGTGACCCTAGCTGGATATCAAGTCACACAACATTCTACAGAGTTTGGATGTAGGTACACCACATGTTTGGAGAACAAAGTTTATCCTGTGACCTGAATGAGTTTTTAAAAATGATTTCATAGGCATACTTGGAAAATTTCATAAATCCCAAAGGAAGGAATTTTTACCAAAGTCTGTAAACCTCATGGTAATTATGACTGAGTCTGGAAGGAAGTGCATACCGTCAGCACAGGTAGTTTAATTTTAAGAAACACAAATTGGAACAGTGTCAAACTACACATCATCTACTGCTTCCAGATTAATGTTCTGGGCATATTATTTTATAGCAACAATTATGTTTAAAAAATGAACAATAATTAGCCCAAGGCTTAATAAGAGGAGAGTGATATAGTTTTGCTCTGCGTCCTCACCCAAACTTCATCTTTAATTGTACTCCCATAGTTCCCTTGTGTTGTGGGAGGGACTCAGGGGGAGATAATTGAATCATGTGGGTGGTTTCCCCCCAACACTGTTCTCATGGTAGTGAGTAAGTCTCATGAGATTTGATGGTTTTATTAGGGTTTCCACTTTTGCGTCTTCCTCACTCTCTGCCTACTGCCATCCATGTAAGATGGTACTTACTCCTCCTTATCTTCTGCTATGATTGTGAGTCTTCCTCAGCCACATGGAACTGTAAGTCCAATTAAACCTCTTTCTTTTATAAATTGTCAAGTCTCAGATATGTCTATCAGCAGTGTGAAAATGTACTAATACAGAGATATTAATTAGTAGTATTATACAGATAAATACGTTAAAATATACTTTGATATTCCCATCTTTGCAGTATTGATTGCTTTGTTCCTAAATGCATCTCATTATTCCAGGAGCTAGGAGATAGTAGGTTTAATTATTCTTTCTTTAAAAATGATTCCAAAAACTACTAAAATGGAAGAAATAAATTGAAGGATAGATAGATGTGTAGTTAACTGGATAGAAGACAGGAAGGTACACAAGATTTAGAATTGGTTGATAAATATTTTCTATCC
This sequence comes from Theropithecus gelada, assembly GCF_003255815.1. Lineage (NCBI taxonomy): Eukaryota > Metazoa > Chordata > Mammalia > Primates > Cercopithecidae > Theropithecus > Theropithecus gelada. The sequence goes on from NC_037686.1 coordinate 59,116,356, forward strand.
TTCATGCATCAGATTATTTTTTAGAAATACATGTTTAATTATCAATTTTTGAATGAAACAAAATATTTTAACAAAAGCTAATTAAGTCTGTAAATACACATTATGGTTGGTTTAATCAAAAGAGAATATTGGTTTTCATTTTTTTAGGTCTAGTTAATGGAAGTGCTGCTAACTGAGAAAAAGGACTTTGAGGAGGAAAATTGATGAGTTTAGATTTCAAAGGTATTTTCTATTTTTCTCTCTTTGACATTTATAAAGGAACAAGACCCAGAAATGCATGAGCACTTAAAGTGTGATATATCAAATAATAGAGAGTTAATCTCTTTTATTATACTTTGGCATCCTCTGTCCTCCTTTTCCTTCTCAACGCTTTATTTAGAGGGGAAATAAATAAAAGTTCATTCATTCTCATTGATGATAAAGTAACCCAGTTCAGAAAAGTTATTTTTCTCATATTCATTGGAAATGAGATCTTATTTGAGGCTGTCTGCATTTACATTTATTGTGCCTGTGGAGGATCTGATTTGAAAGATTAAGAAGTGCTTTATGCATCATGCATTATGAATATGCACTAGAAACAACATTGCCAGAGAGAATTTAATTCACCTTGGTAGTGACATGAGGCTCGTACAAGTTGACCCTGTATTATATGAATAAGATATATATGTGTGTGTGTGTGTGTGTGTGTGTAAGTAACAATAAGATAACCAAAAAGATAAAATTCTCCCCTTAGGAAGAAAAAAAACATGTCACATGTTAATCTCTTTTCCCCAATTATAAATTTTTCTAAGACAAAAAAAGTTACTTTTTGTGACTAATTTCTAATTGTTCAATAAATATTAATTAAATGTCAAGTAAACCAATGTTACTAAAAAGTATGCATGTTCCTTTTTGTGGGGACTGAAAGAGATGTTCATTTGGGTTATGATAAGATGTTCTTTTATTTGATTTAGCAGAATATTTTCTTGAGATTTCAGTGAGTATCACACAAGAGCAATAAAACCATGTATATAGAACGCATTATGCCTAGGTGCAACTCAGCAACTATGGTACATGCGATATCCCTGAAGGATCGATTTTAAAGTCTTGTTATATTTAAACACCTGTGTAAAATGATCTTGGTTTGCAGTTACAGAGGGCTCATTTACATTTTAATGTGGACAGTACCATTTTGGATGCTATTGGGCCCTGTTTAGAGAAGTTCAAGGACATTCCTCAGGAGTCTTTTGACATATTACAAGTGAGGTTTGTAGTGAATGTAGCAGCACATAAAATGAAGGCACTGTGGTTTACATCCTAAAATGTAAATGTGAAGAAATCCGTGGATCTTATTACTTTATCGTAATATCTAAATCTCTGTGTAAAAGGCAGCAGGGTATGAGCCTGAATACAGATTGGCGTGAAGTGCCATTAACTCGATAGGTAAAAAGACAAAGTCTGCGTTTTTCAGATAAGTATTATTTTGCTTTTCCTAGTCAGGGACTCTTTATGATTTCCTTTTCATATTAGCAAAGCAAACAAATAAGCAAACAAAAATAACCCTATAAATACCGATATGCACTAGAATAATCTCTGTCTTTTACATGAACTATGGAAAACAAGTTTGGTATGGTGATGAATGCTTTCAATTGCATACTTTATAAAATTTATTGGAATATAATATGTAATTCAGATATTCTCCTTTTGAAATCTTTACGCTGGTATGCTTTACCTTTGTAAGTCAATACTTAGATATAGCTCAATAAATACAAATAAAGATGGTTTTACATTAGAAATTTTAGAAGGAATAAAGTATGTCTAGTAACTTATAAACTATGTCTCCATGATGGCTGTAAATATAAGAAACACCATTATTCATAGCAGTAGCAGTAGATATGGTATATTTATGTATAAATCTACTTGTACTTAAACAAAATGTCCTTGAACTCTTTGCTTTAAGACCATTTATTTTATTCTACTGAGATAAGATTCTTGGATCAAAACATTTCCCTTTTGTATCAACATTACATAGTCAGGCAAAGCTCTGCTTGCTCACCACTGTATCGGATAGTCACATGGTCTTACTTAAATAAGCCGTTCTATCTTCATATATAAATAGTATAACTAGGAAAAAATTATCCAGCAAGTTGTATCAAGTTACGAATTGAATTGCATATCAATTCAATTTTAGAAATATTTCCCTAATTTTAAGTAATATCCTTTTACAAACAGATTTAAATTATTTTTGTCCTTATAAAGTACTCTCCTGTTATATTAATATTGTTTTTAAATTTTACATTAAAATGACACATGAAGATTTGTATTTTTTTCTATCAATTTATGTCCTTTCTTTGTCTCTTTCATCTCTTTTTGCTCTGTCCTCATCCCTGTTAATGTTAATAGACCTGTAAATCTATATTCTTGTCTTAAAATAGCTGACCACATGCTGTGCCTATTATTTAACTTTTTTTTTTTTTTAACTTTGTAACAATGATATATCAGATTGAAATTCCTGCATTCTATGGTTAAATGAGATTTAACAGGGGACCGGTTAAACATGACATTCCCGTGACTCTCTCAGGTGTTGCCGCAGATTTTGTCCATACTCCATGTGCAGCAGGATTCTATGTGGGTTCACGTTTAATTTCCATTAACCTTAGTAAAAAGTTGAAAAGCCTATTTTACATGATTTAGGAGGATGTCAAGTCTTTGCACCATTCACCACAGTTTGCTCACTCCCTGCACCTGATAACACATGTACTGGTCATGGTAACACATGTACTTGGCCCATGTGCAGGGGACACCATAAGAAACTGAGAGTCATTCTCATGCCCCAGGAAGAAGTCTTCAACCAATAACAGAAGGAAGTTGGTGCATGGACACTCCAGTTTCCCTTGGCTTTGGCAAGAATGAATGTGAGGCCAATTTTAACCTGCCTGACAAAGTTCCTCAGTAGAAACTCTCATGTCAGTAGTCCACGTGGTTGAGAACACAGCTCTTATTGACTTATCCACCCTGTCTTACCTCCAGCCCTGTTACCAGTTTCCCCTGGAATCATTATCTAGACATTATCTAGACTAAACCAGGCACCCTGAAGTCTTTGTGTGGAAGGAAAGCTCTTGGAATAAAATAAACCAAGATATAAGACTTCAAACATCTTCCATCATGCCAGGCTTTATTTTATCTCCTCTGCCTCTTCTTTGGCCTTCCTTATCTTCAGTCGTAATAACCTCTCAGTTTATCTAGAACAATACACTTTCCCTTATTTTAGTATTTGTACATGCTACCACACCCCCAGAACACTTTTGCCATGTTCTCTCCCATTTGCCATTAAATGGGATAATTTTCAATTATCTGCTGTTTCTCAGCATAAAAATTATTTCCAATTAATCAGGTAATAAAATGACAATGTATATTAGTATTTCTTTGCAGAATACATGAAAGTAAAACACTTACAAATAAAAAAATAGCTCAACCGATGATGAAGAAAATATAATACGAACAGTGAGCAGTGAGGTTTAAGAAATTAATTTTTAAAATTTGATATTTCTAGTGGAAACCTAAGTGTTATTATATATTATAAACATAATTGGTTATTATATATTGAGAGTAGAACATGAAATGATATGGACATGTAAATATATAAATTTATCTTATAGCTGACCACATGCTGTGCCTACTTATGCATTTAACTTATCTTTCTAAGCAAATTTACAATGATATATTGAAATTCCTGCATTCCTTAGTAACATAATATTGGAGGACAGTTTGATAATATTTATCATAGTACAAAATGTAGATACATTATAATTAGTCAATTTTAATCCTAGAAAATCTGTGTATCTCTACTAATAGGCTTTTAAAAAGAAGTCAATGGCTGTTTGGTTTGCAACAATAGCATGGTCAAAAATGTTAAATGCCCATAAATGAGAAAATAACTAAAAAACTATGATACTTTCTTAGTATTACATGATATTTTTAAAAATTTAGAGACCCATGCTTACATACTGACTTGCAAGATCTCCAGATGTTTATGTAGTTGTATTAGTCCATTTCCACACTGCTAAGACACCCGAAGACTGGGTAATTTATAAGGAAAAAGATGTTTAATGGACTCAAGAAGTTCCACATGGCTGGAGAGGCCTCACAATCATGGTGGAAGGCAAAAGGCATGTCTTACAAGGCAAGCAAGAGAGAATGAGAGACAAGCAAAAGGGAAAATCCCTTATAAAACCTTGTAAAACCATCCTATCTCATGAGACTTATTCACTACCATGAAAACAGTAGGGAAAAACTATCCCCATGATTCAATTATCTCCCACCAGCTCCCTCCCATAACATGCGGGAATTATGGGAGCTACAATTCAAGATGAGGTTTGGGTGACACACAGCCAAACCATATCAGTAGTATATGATTTATGTTAAATTACGTAGTATTTCCTTTTCTCGTTGGAAAATATTCATGGAAAAATGACAGGATGAAGGCATACAGAACTGAAAACAGTGGATTGAGATTGAGGGTAGTCAACAAAATGGAAACTTAGGTTCATCTATAACTCGGAGTCATTTATTAAGTGAGAACATTCAAACAATTATTCTATAATTGGAATTTCATTCTTTGGAGACCTAAAAGTGAACTGAGTGTGCGCCATACCTCATTTGCCTATATTCATAATACCCTATAATTCCATCTTCATTTTACCGTTCACATTTTTTACATATTTATTTTATATCTATTTTTTCCCTTGCTACATTATAGAATTCATGGGGGTTAGCCTCCTATCAGCTTGTTCACTGTCTCAACCATATGTACTGTGCCTAATATAAAAAGACACTCATGTATTGTGTACAAATAAAGAAAAGTATAGCTTTGCCAGTTAGTAAGTGATTCAGACAATAGCTCTGGACAATGAAAGCAAAATCCTTGCTTCCACCTCTACTTCAGCATTTCTGATTGCATAGTATTCTCTTTATGGTCAATCACTTAGAAACTCATTGTAAATTTCCATTATGCTTACAAGCATTTCTGTACATGTTTAGGTTTACTATATATAAGATAGATCTTAAGACAATATATGTTTATATTATGACATTAAACCTATTATTGACATATACCTATATGTAAATTCATGCATATATATGTGCTATATTTATTTAGAATAAAAATAATTATACATATTTAATAGTATGTTCTCATTATACCTTAGCTACAAAAAATTCCTAATTTTAATGCCCCTATTTTTTAAAACCAGCTGTCAATTCTTTCCTCTCCTCTTTGTATGTAGTTTTAAAATCTCCAGACAAGTGTGTGTGTGTATATATATATAAAATACACAAATCATATATATATATAGCATATATATATGATTTTATGATAAGGATTTTAAATGCAGTTTGGGTGTAAATATACTAACTAAAAATGTATAATAGAGTTAGAAAGAAAAAAAAAAAATATATATATATATATATATATGCCAGGTACAGTGGCTCACGTCTGTAATCCCAGCAATTTGGAAGGCCAAGAGGGGGCAGATAACCTGAGGTCAGGAGTTGAAGACCAGTCTGGTCAACATGTGAAACCTGTCTCTACTAAAAATACAAAAATTAGTTGGGCATAGTGGTGCATGCATGCAGTCCCAGCTACTAGGGAGGCTGAGGCCTGAGAATCACTTGAACCTGGGAGATGGAGGTTGCAGTGAGCCAATATCACACCACAGAACTTTAGGCTGGGCAACAGAGGGATACTCTGTCTCAAAAAAAAAGAAAAGAAAAGAAAAGAAAAGAAAAGAAAAGAAAACATATACCAATTATATACATTTTTAAAGACATAGTAACTGAAGTCAGCATCACTTGTTAATGTTTATTGAATGTCCAAATCTAGGTAATTATGATACATAAGGTAACATGTCCCTTATATTTTGTTAATATTTTCAATATCACAATATGTGATAATGAAACAGTTTCCCCATTAGGATGTATAGTACAAAAATAAGTATCTCTTTTTAAAATAAAAATACATTGAAATAACCGAAAATTTGTCAGAAAAAATCTAAATAAAGAACATGCTTTGTTAGTATATTTTCTCAATGGGAAACATGAAATATTCTCAATGACACTAGTCTCAAAATCTGCATTGTGTATTGTAAATCCTAGTTGTTTAAAAACACAAAATCTATTGAAACAAAGAGAAATACACTCTAAAATTAATGGAAATAATAAATGCATTTTGGTAGCAAACACAAGAGTAACTTCAGTGGAAATTCGTATTCTTTGATTAAAAGTTAATTGCAGTACATTTATGCTGATTGTGGCCATTTAAAATCATTTTATAATAAATATACTATATTCGTTATATTTTCCATTTTATTATTCAAGTCTTGCATATGCTTGCAGAACCAACAATCTTACAATTAACTTTTCCTGGCTACATTTGGAAGCATTATGAATAATAACTCAAAATTGTCATAAAATCAATGTAATCTTGAATTATTTATGTTTTTTTATTTAGTAACTGCCAATTATGAAAATTTGCAATAAGATTTTCTGTTTAATTGCTAATTCTCATGTATGCATATGATTTAGTAATTTATGCAAACTACTTTGCTGTTGTTTGTGATAAAATTTTATCAGTCACACTACAAACAATTGAGGTATGGTGCTGGTTCTTTGTTTATTCTTTTCAGCTAGTTCATGACATTTTATACCTGTCTCCTGTGATCATTAATATGCTAATCCGTTATTTCAACAAGACTTTGAGATGACTGGCACACTTTCTATAAAACATATTTCTAATAAACAAACAACAATAACACCCAAATTATCATGAATGGTATGCTATGCTGAAGCTGTCAAATTCATTGGCCAGGTTTGTGGAGATATTCTTTGCCAATTTTATAAGTCTACAGACTTAAAATACACCAAATTATATGATCTACTTTTTAGAAATAAAAATTATATTTATCATAAAACACAGGAGAACAGTGTTCAATACTATTTAAAATATGAGAATCAGACTATTTATGCTATTCAGTTTCTGTATTTTTGGATAAAGATTATTTTACAAAATAATAATTGAAAAGGAAATTGTACCTTTGTGTCTTGTTTTAAACAATATTCACAATTTGCCTTTTATAATTGGAAATAAATTTGTGGCTAGTAATTTGTGCAGAAAACGGCAAGTTGAGAATATTCTTTACTTCCATAAGTGAATTCTACTAAGAAGAATATTTATGCCAATTACATTTTTAAATAAATAGCATTGCAAATGTGAAAGTTGTGAGAAAATAATTTTAACATATTGAAGGAAAACATAAGTTTAAAGAAAGACCATATAGAAAAGATGTGAGATGTTCTCTCTATATATGTATCAATTACATCAATTTCTTATCTTAATTACTCTAATTGCCTCATGGTCTCTATTAGCTGGTTTTTACACTGCTGATAAATACACACCAGAGACTTGGTAATTTAAAAAGAAAAAGAGGTTTAAAGGACTCACAGTTCCACATGGCTGGGGAGGCCTCACCAATGATGGTGGAAGGTGAAAGGCATGTGTTTCACCTTCCACCATGCTGGAAGGTGATGGTGGAAGGTGAAAGGATTTTTCAGGTGCATGGTACAAGCTGTTGGTGGATCTACCATTCTGGGGTCTACAGGACAGCAGCCCTCCGCTCACAGCTCCACTAGGCAATGCCCCAATGGGGACTATGTGTGGGGGCTTCAATCCCACATTTCCCTTCTGCACTGCCCTAGCAGAGATTCTCCATGAGGCTCCGCCCCTGCAGCAAACTTGTGCCTGGACATCCAGGCATTTCCATACTAGGCGGAGGTTTCCCAACCTCAATTCTTGATTTGTTTTAACCCACAGGCTCAACATCACATGAAAGTGGCCAAAGTTTGGGGCCTTCATCCTCTGAAACCGTGGCCTAAGCTGAACCTTGGCTTCTTTTAGCTATGGCTAGAGAGGCTGGAATACAGGACCCAGGTCTCTAGGCTGCACATAGCAGGGGGATACTGTGCCTGGTCCATGAGACAGTTTTTTTTCCCCCAGGCCTCTGGGTCTGGATGGGAGGGGCTTCCATGAAGACCTCTGACATGCCTTGGAGAAATTTTCTCCATTGTCTTGGTGATTAACATTTGGCTCCTTGAAACATATGCAAATTTATGCAGCTGGCTTGAATTTCTCCTCAGAAAATGGGTTTTTCTTTTCTATCACATTATCAGCCTGTAAATTTTTCAAACCTTTACGCTTTGTTTCCTTTTTTTTTTTTTTGAGACGGAGTCTCGCTCTGTCACCCAGGCTGGAGTGCAGTGGCAGGATCTCAGCTCACTGCAAGCTCCGCCTCCCGGGTTCCCGCCATTCTCCTGCCTCAGCCTCCCGAGTAGCTGGGACTACAGGCACCCGCCACCTCGCCTGGCTAGTTTTTTGTATTTTTTAGTAGAGACAGGGTTTCACCGTGTTCGCCAGGATGGTCTCGATGTCCTGACCTCGTGATCCGCCCGTCTCGGCCTCCCAAAGTGCTGGGATTACAGGCTTGAGCCACCGTGTTTCCCTTTTAAAACTGAATGTTTTAAACAACATTCAAGCCACCTCTTGAATACTTTGCTGCTCAGAAATTCTTTTCACCAGATACCCTAAATCATCTCCCTCAAGCTCAAAGTTTCACAAATCTCTAGGGCTCAAGGGCAAAATGCCACCAGTCTCTTTGCTTAAAACATATCAAGAGTTATATTTACTCCAGTTCCCAGCAAATTCCTCATCTCCATCTGAGACCACCTGAGCCTGGATTTTATTGTCCATATCATTATTAGTATTTTGGTCAACACCATTCAACAAGTCTCTAGGAAGGTCCAAACTTTCCCACATTTTCCTATCTTCTTCTGTGTCCTTCAAACTGTCCCAACCTCTGCCTTGTTGCCCAGTTCCCAACTTGTTTCCACAATTTTGGGTACAGCAGCACTCCACTCTACTGGTACCAATTTACTGTATTCATCCATTTTCATGCTGCTGAAAAAGACATACCCAAGACTGGATAATTTATAAAGGAAAAGAGGTTTAATGGACTCACAGTTCCACGTGGCTGGGGACGCCTCACAATCAAGGTGGAAGGCAAAAGATACGTCTTACATAGTGGCAGGCAAAAGGAGAATGGGAATCAAGCAAAAAAGATTTCCCTTATAAAAACATCAGATCTTGTGAGACTTATTCACTAGCACGAGAACAGTGTGGGGGAAACTACCCCTACTGACAGATGGGAGTAGCTGGAATTTGCTAGGTTGGCTAAGAATCCCTAAGCCTAGCTGGGAAGGTGACCGCATCCAACTTTAAATACAGGGCTTGCAACTTAGCCCACACCCAACCAATCAGAGAGCTCACTAAAATGCTAATTAGGCAAAACAGGAGGTAAAGAAATAGCCAATCATCTATTGCCTGAAAGCACAGTGGGAGGGACAAGGATCGGAATATAAACCCTGGCATTCCAGCCAGCAACAGCAACCCCCTTTGGGTCTCCTCCCCTTATGTGGGAGCTCTGTCTTCACTCTATTTCACTCTATTAAATCTTGCAACTGCACTCTCTTCTGGTCCGTGTTTTGTGGCTGGAGCTGAGCTTTCACTTGCCATCCACCACTGCTGTTTGCCTCCCCGTTCCAGACCCACTGCTGACTTCCATCCCTCCGAATCCAGCAGGGTGTCCGCTGTGCTCTTGATCCAGCGAGATGCCCACTGCCACTCCCGATGGGACTAAAGGCTTGCCATTGTTCCTCCATGGCTAAGTGCCTGGGTTCGACCTAATGGAGCTGAACACTAGTCACTGGGTTCCACGGTTCTCTTCCATGACCGACCGCTTCTAACAGAGCTATAACATTCACTGCATGGCCCAAGATTCCATTTCTTGGAATCCATGAGGCCAAGAACCCCAGGTCAGAGAAGACGAGGCTTGCCACCATCTTGGAAGTGTCCCACGACCATTTTGGAAGTGGCCTGCCACCATCTTGGGAGCTCTGGAAGCAAGGATCCCCCAGTAACACTATGATTCAATGATCTCCCACTGGATTCCTCTCACAACATGTGGAAATTATGGGAGATGCAATTTAAGATGAGATTCGGGTGGGGACACAGCCAAACCATATCATGGTGTAAGTCTTTTCTCATTGAAATTCACTAGAAGTCTCCTAACTGGTCATTCTGATTCTATGTTTAATTCCCAGTAGTAGATTCTTAATATAATATCTCAGATGCCTCTTTCAAATTAAATTATGATTATGCCAATCATTTATTTAAAACATTTCAAATGCTGTGGTGTGAAGGTTCATGAAAAATTCCTTATAATGACTTGCAAAGTTCCTCAAATCTGACTTAATTCTTGTACTCTTCCACCAGAGCACCACACTAGACTCTCTGCAAATCCTCAAATACTTTCACTTTTCTATTGTGGGGTCTTTGAGATCCCCCCAGCCTTTCAATCCGAACAGATCTTCCACCGGGTCCTTTAATTTTACCATGTATTCAGAATTTCATCCCATATTCCATATGTTTCTATATTTTTCTACATTTTTTCACAGTGTTATTTACCTTGTAACATACTACATACTACATAATTTACCTTCATAAAGCTCTAGAGAAAGATCTTTGAAAGCAGGGATCTGTATTTGTTTATCCACTGGTATATTTCAAAAACCTAGATGAATAACCAGCAAACAGGAATCAATATTTATTTGTTGAAATATTGAATGAAAAGTGAAAGAAAGAAGAAGGAATGGAGGAAACAAGGAATGAAGAAAAGATGGATAGGAAAATGAAGAGAAGGAAGGGAGGGAGAAAAAAATGGAAAGGAAGCAATACAGAACATATTATATGTTCCATATTTAAAATAGTAACAAAATAGTTTGTTATATAAACAGTAGAAAACATAATTTATTTAAGACATCTAGTTAACTCTTTGCTATTTGTCCGAGTCTAATTTTTATTATTTTTCATATTAAGTTTTTTTCTGAATTAAATTTTATTGTCACAAAAATTAAAAGGAAGAAGATCTTCCAGATAAAGTAAAACCGTGAAAAACTGAGAGGGGAAAAAAATCAATGTCAGGGTTGTTGTGAAACCACTAATGAGAATGGTGTAGAGATTATACTAAACATGAGAGAACTTTTGTATGAGAAAAGTCTAAGAAGGTACACCAGGCCAACTTATGGTTGGTTTAAAGAGTTTTGAGCTTTGCACTGTAGGCAGAAGACAACTGCCTATCAATGAGACAAAGTGAATTTTTGGAGTGGATAGCTATATGGATAAATACGGATTAGTAAACAATATATGTATATATAGATCAAAATGAAGAGGTAGACTTTCATGCTAATGCAAAATAGAAATTCAAATAAGTCAATTGAAAGAAGTTTATTTTCTTTTTTTCATGAAATATCAAAAACACAACTGTTTAATAACCTGTTTGTTCTAATTAATCCACACACACACATATTTAATATCACTACCATAGGTAAATAAGGTATCTTCCCATGATGGAAATCCTAAGGCAATTATAGTCAAATATAAAATGGAAACAAACAGAGAGGGATAAACCATGAATAGTAAACATTTCTATAAAGTCATTAAACACAGTACTTTAGTGTTTGACGTTTTGGCATAACAACTTCCTAGAAATGCTTTTTCATTGTTGGTGTTTTACATATAACTAGTAACAAACAATTTATTCACAGCATCTAATTAAATATTTGCCATTTGTCCAAGTCTAATTTTCACTATTTTTCGCCTATGAAGTGTATTCATATGATTTGCCTATATCCCACTTCTCATAACAATTAAATAAACATTTACTTTTTAGTCCAAGTTCTTTGATGAGTCTAAAGAAATAAAAAGATTAATAAAATGAAAGAAATAATTGAAATGCAACCCATAAGGATGGAATCTTAGGTAAAAAATTCCCATATTGTTTGCCCAGAACACGATGGATTGTATTATGCCACTGTGGTATTTGGCTTAGGGAAATGTACTTGACCTCCCAGTCTATTGTTTTAGACAGGAATTATATCCAATTCATCAATTCTAATGTCAAAATGATAAATTTCTGGCAGCACTAGTTTCTTCTTCCAGGGGAAAATCATTTACTCTTTCCATTGTCAGTTTTTCTATAATTCTAAATACTTAGATGACATTTCCAAAAACAATACAAATGTGTACTTAATGAGCGTGACAACTGCTCACTAAACCCACTAGAAACTTAGATATACTAGAAGAGGGGAATAGGTCTGTTTGTCTTTAATGTCAACATATTAATGAATTCAAAACTATTTTAGCATTGAATGCTCATATGCTTTCATTACTAGTTTCAGTGCTAAAATTTCCTTAGGGATATTCAAAAGGGCAAAAGAGTAACTCTTGTGAAGTCCAGCACCAGTAAACTATTTTTAGTGAAATTCTCCCTCTAGTTTTATTAAGTTCATGGATTTTTTTTTCAAAGACCATGGCAATGCAATCTGCCTTTGTTTTCTGATAATGTTCCCTCTAACGTGCCATATCCAAAATTGTCTAAGCAATCCACTTACTTACTCCATGTATAAAAAGGTACACTCAGCACCTCTACTTCCTGCAAATCTTTCATTCGCTTTTATCTCAAACACATTTCTACTCATTCCTTTAGTACTTTCGTGTATCAGAATCCTCCCTCCTCACTCTCACCTGTGCAAACAGCTCAAATAGATTCATTCTTCATATTTCAGCCTGCATGTCATTGCTTGTTTGACATCCAAACTAGGCTTCATCCTGTTATTACACTCTCACAAAACCAACTACTTTTCATTCATATCACTTTTCATGAGTATAATTATGCACTATTTTTAATGTTATGCTTAATATTTATTTTCCTGTCTGGAATATAAGTTCCAGGTAGGCAAGAATCCTTAGTCCCTGATTCTTCTTTCCCTCCTCTGTCTCTAACATGATGGCAGCCATACAACAGCAACACAAAAGCTACTAATTTTATGAATAAATAATACAACCCCTGTATTCTCTCTATATGTCATCTCTGAATTGGATATGGTGGGGGAGAAGTAATTTGCTTTATCTTTAATAGAAAACAAGATAAGCTATTTTGGCATAATTAAGTATTGGAATCTAACACTCTTAATGAGTAGCCACTTACAATGAAGTCCAACTGTATGTTTCATATAGAAAATTCTGGTTGAAGAAGCAATACCAGCCGTTAACATATATATGATAAAATTAACCCCTAATAATGCACAACTAAAAGAAAGTTACCTTTTTGCTAATATCTTGGATTTTGATAACTTTTTGTGACCATCTAGTTATGCTGCCACAACTACTCTAAATATACTGGTATCCACTATGTTCCCTTTTATACTCATAAACACAGACATGCACACACAAACACCATATATATTCTACTGTATTTTTTACTTAGGAGCAGTCTGTTCTGAGTTAATGCGTCATGCTGGGGAAAATGTACCAAACTCTTTTCAGTGGGCACTATGCATAAACTTCTAAAATAATTAGGAATGTTTCTAAATTCTGCATCTGTGCTCTTAATTTATGTTCTCTGAGTTTTTTCAAATAATTTGGGCTTATGCTAATGATCTGTGATTTAAAATAGGTGTGGGAGATGTTAGTAATGCTCTGCCAGAAGAAATATAATTTTAGGCTGCACAAGCAGCCGCAACGGCATTGTGAACACTACCATCTAAAATATGACAGATGTGTGAATTGGCTATGGTACAGAGTTCGCACAGAGGAGTGTACATACCACAGAACGTTCTTACAGTGCATCTTCCATTTCAGTGAAAATTAAAGGGGAGGGAAAGTTTTGGGAGGCAAGCAATGTATTATTTGTTCTTTAAGCTTTGACCATACATTGATCACTGTGCTATCTTTATTAAGTTCCTAAGTGAAAAGTGTAATTAATTTAAGAAAATCACCAACAACATCTCAAGGAAAATATTTTGATTTGTATTGTTGAGTGACTCATCACACCCATATACTCACATATTCATTACTCAGGGTAGTATCATATCATCAGTGTGACTATGTTTCTTTGCCTCAATATTTGTTTCATTCATTTAATGTTTATATTGTCCACATGCCAAGGTCAATGGTTTTCAAAAGGTATATAAAGTGAATTTGAAAATTAAAGGCTTTTGTTTTTAATCTCTGAGGATGCAGGAAATAATTTGAGATGACTTTACAACTCAAAGCTATTTCACCTGTGGGAGTAAAGTAATTTCAATGTATAGAACTTGGTTCTCAGCTACCATGTTGAACACTCTGGCCCTAGTTTCTTAATGATAGTGTTTAAATTCTGGGGTTGAATTGTAATTTTGATCGAAAATGAATTAACCAAGGCCTTCACTTACATTTCATTTACATTTTTCAAACTGAATCTTGGAAGAAACAACAAGCAAGTTTTTCTTAGCTTTTAAGTGCATGTGTATTTGTACACAAAATATATACAAAAATATATAAAAATATAAACATGTGACTATGTGTGTGTGTGTGTGTGTGTGTGTATGTGTGTGTAATGATGGTGATGCCAAATAACCACAGACTTTCCACGTATATAGCTGAGTTAGCAGCAACACCTTAGCTTTGTATACCATACTTCAGTGTACACAAATTTTGTTTCTTGCAAAACATTATTTTAAAATCTTGTGTAAAGTTACGTTTGGGCTGTGTGTACATGGTATATATGGCACATGAATGAATTTTATGTTTAGACTTGGGTTCCATCCCTAATATATATCATTGTGTATATGGAAATATTTTGAAATTAAAAAATCTAAAATCTACAATACTTCTTGTCCCAAGCAATTCATGTAAGGGATGTTCAAGCTGTATTCCCAATAGGGACATTTGATTTCATATGTTGCAGAAATGTATCTGTTTTTTTCTATGGCTTGTTACATATGACACATTGTTATCTTTCCATTATATTTTTCCTCTTTTCCTAAATCAATATAATTTTTGTTTATTCAACTTGCAACCAAGGAGTAATGACCATTTTATTTGAATTTTAGATATAGTTCTTTTAAAGTTTCTGCCTCATAGTTGAAATGTCTTGGTTATTTTTGAGTCTGATTTTGTTAGTTGTTTTGTCTCTTGAAAATCAGATTTCTTTTTTTGCTCTCTTTTGTGTTCAACATTTTTTACTGAATGTATCATTGCTGTAGAATGATAAAAAATGTAATCACTGTTGAAGCTTGGTAACGGACACAGGTATTCTCGCAGGCCCCTGGATTGGGTCGTCAAGTCAATATAGTCTGGAATTGTGATGTTTTTTCTTTGTTTTGTTGTTGTTGTTTCTGTGGAAGCTTCCCAAATATCTGAAATTTCAAATTTCTTTCTTCATGGACTAGTGATTAAAGTTGGGGCTGGAGTGATGGTGTTTTTCTCAGAGTAGGGCTCCATCCCCAGCTTTCAGCCACCCCTGAATGTCTGTGCTTCAGAGAAGTCTTTCTTTAAGCATTTGCCGTTTCCAGAAATAGATTGTGTTACACTTGTTATTGGGTAGTGTATAGGGAAATTCACTATGTTTTCTCATCCAGTATTCTGTTTTCTCTGTCTCAGAAAAGTTCTGTACACGTGTGCCTTGGAGGTGTATCTTTCTTAGCATTTCCACAGCTCCAACTCCTTGTCAGTCAACTCAGCCTTATACTGACAGTTGGTATTGGGCAGGATTTCTTGTTCCTCCTGCACCTGGGTAGACCACATCAATATAGATCATATCATATAAACCATATCAATAAAGTTAGGTCTGAGTTAGATTCTTTCCCATCTATCAGCTGTAGAGAATTTCCTTTAAATTTCCTTCATCCCTAGTCTTTGCCTCTGCCTTGCAGATGAGGAGACTTAGTGGCCCTCCCCAGCAGCTGAAGATTTGCTCTATAGAATATCAGGGTGGAAGGAGGAATTGTCAGACTGCCTTATCATCTACACAGGTGCTAGCCTTCTCTTTCGAGTCTTGCTCTTCCTTCTGTATTTTTGGCTATATAGGGATGAAATATGGGGGTAAGTGACAGGGTTTTGTATCTGCAGCAAGTGATAACATCTTTTGAGCACTGTGTAAGACAGTGAATGTTTCCCAGTGATGTAACCACTTGATCCTGGAGAAACAGACAGTATTGCTTTTGTCTTGTCTGCAGACTATGATTAGCTTCTTTGCCTTCTCTGGGCAAAAAGAATTTGCTGTCCTCCTCCAGAAGAGGATTAAGACATAATCTTGGCATAAAAGAAGGGAATCTGGCAGCAGGAAATGTTTCATACCGGTCCCCTAATAGCTGTCAGTCACCTTCTACTCATCTGAGTCACTCAGGTTTGCTTTCTTCATTCTTTACCCTGTTCTCAGTTTCTCCTGTGAGCATCGAGTAGGAATGAGATTTTTATGATTCAGTCTCATAGGATGAAGTGAAAGCAATTACTAAGTGTCCCCAGCAACTTCAGATTTATTAGCTCCCACTTGGTTTTCAGTTCAGTTAAATTTTACTTGCTTAGGTTGTGGCCAGAACAGCTGCAAATTCTCTTGTATTCTGTTATGGAGGAGAAAATATGTATGCCCTTTCACCATTTAGAAGAATTTAAAACTTTCGTATTTAAGATTTCTTCATTACCTTCTAACTTCAGCTTTCCCATAAAAATAAACATTATAAAATTAAAGCTGATCTTATTTTTTCTCTTATTTTTGAGTTAGAGACAACTTTTTAAAAATCGGTCTGTATTTTAAATGGAGGTGGAAATCCACCCACAATTTGCAATATGTTCTTGTTCATTTTCATTCAACTCAAAATATTTTAAAATTTCTCTTATGATTCCTTTTTTGACCCTGGATTTTATAGGGGTGTTTGCTTTATTTATACGTATTTGTGAATTTTCTTTGTCTTAATATTTTCAATTTCTAATTAATGTAATTATGGTCAGAGAGTGGATTATTTCAAAATTTCAGCATTAAGACTGGTTTGGGGGCCTCAAAATAATTATTTGTTAGTATTTCAAATGCACTTAGTGCTTAGCCATGTATGTTTTGTAGTTTCTGGCCTGTTAAAGATGTTAATTAAATCAATTTTGTTGATAGTGTGCAAACCTATAAATTTACTGATCATTTTTCTGCATTTTTAAAAATAATTTGATAATGAACTTAAGATCTTCAACTATGTAAATTTATCTACTTCTTCTTTTAGTCATTTTAGTATTTTTTCAAGTATTTTTCTTCAGAGCCTTCTACTTCTGTATATTTAAATATTATTTCTTGTAAAAAGCATAGTTACTGTAGTAAGTCTTAGTAATTTTATTTTAGCAATTCAGAAATATGTATTGTTTAGGTGGATAGTTTTGTTTATTTACATATAAACAAAATACGTATATTTTATATATATGTAGGTGTATCTAGATAGAAGTATAGATGGATGTTACAGCTATAGCTGTAGATGTAAATATATTTCCTTCCTGAAATTTCTGATTCCATCTGATATTAATTCTGCTTTAAATAGTCCTTTTAGCATTACTTGTAATATGCATTTGCTGGAGACAATGTATCTTAGTTTTTCTCTTTATTAAAACAAGTTTATTTTATATCTGTGTTCTCTATTAGTATTGCCATATGTTTTTCCTTCATGTTTGGAAATCTTTTGAATCTTTTACCCATGTCTATATTTTCAGCATTTGTATAGGACTATTTAAATGTACTTCTTGAAAGATGAAATATTAACAGTGTGTTTTTTATTGACAAAATCTATTTACATGTAGTGTGCTGTACAATATACTTGATTTAATTTGTTCTATTTACCTTAACTTTATTTATTTCACTCTGTAACTTCCTTTTTGCTTTACTGTTGCTGATCAAAGCACATTGATATTTGCTACATTTTGTTTCATTGTTAATTTTATAATTCTACACTAGTTTTCAATTCTGTCAATGATTACTTTCCCTTTCAAGATGCTTATATGTATCCATTATATGAAAACAATTTACTTATTATTTCTCCCACAAAGTTACTCTGCATACATATGCATACATATGTGTATAATATAATCTCTGCCTTCAATTAGATGAATCTTTTAGAATAGTAATGACCCTACTGTTCTTCTTAACTCCTCTTCATTTAGACTAAAAGATACTGTTTTTCTTTTTGTAAATTTTCTAGCTACTCTTTGGGCTAGAACACATATTTTAGTAATAAATATCATTAACAAATATCATTGAATAAGTCCTTCTCACCATAAGTGAATATATACTACTCATTTCAGCAGACTACATCCCTTATAACCTTCATATTTATGTGTAAATAGAGATGTCTACATGAAAATCCTTCAATTTAAGCTTATTTCATATATATGTATGTCCATACATACCATTCCTCATTTCTTATGATAATTCATCTTATTCATATTCAAATAAGAGTGACTCTTTGTCTATGATGTATTTATTTACTTTTACTAAACCTGCCAATCCTATTTTTATGGACCAAAGAGCATAATCTCTTAGGGCACTGGTAAAAACCCAATGTAACTGGGGGAAGGGGACAAATAAAACAAAACAAACAACTATACCCTTGGGTGAGTTGTAGAAATATCTGCTATGCCCAGCATCATATCTGGAGCAAAAGCAGAAAAATATAACAAGATTGCTCGCTCCCCTAAGACCCAGGTGCATGGTAGTTGTTTAAGACAATGCTATATCTATATAACTGGAGAATGATGTCTTCCACCACTTACTACCACCAAGCTCACAAGTGCCAGGTAAAGTCACAGTGAAATATATCAGGGAGAGGTACAAGGGACACAGTTTTTCTGGAGAGCAACTCAAAAAAAAAACCCAAAGCCCATAAGGGTACCAAATCCAAGTGAGGGGCAAGTGTCCTAGAGTAATGTGGAGCTTCTGATACACTGAGCATAAACATAGCTGAGATTGCACCACTGTACTCCAGCCTGGGTAACAGAGTGAGACCCTGTCTCAAAAAAAAAAAAAAGAAAAGAAAAGAGAGAGAGAGAGATAGTTTTCTTTAAATGATAAAGAAAAAAGATCAATACAGGAAACGGATCTGAATTAACAGTTCTCCAAAGACAGTACACAAATGGCCAAAACGCACATGAAATGTTGCTGAACATCATAAGCCACCAAGGAAAGGCAAATCAAAATCACAATAAATTTCATTCCACAGTCACTAGATGTCTATAATGAAAAAGATAATAAGGAATATTTGCAAGGTTGTAGAGACATTGGACTCCTCATATGCTGCTGGTGATAATGTAAAATGGAGCAACTACTTTGAAAATACATCTCAAAAATTAAACATAGACGTACCATGTGACCCATGTTTCCATTTCTTAATATATATCCAAGAGAACTAAAAACATATATTAACACAAACCTGTATGTAAATATTCATATCAACATTATTCATAATAGCTACATAGTGAAAACTACCAACATGTTCATCAGTTAAGAAATGTGGTATAGCTAAACCATGAAATTTTATTCAGCAATCCAAGGAAAATAAGTAATGATACATGCTATATCATGCATGATTCTTGAAACACTGTGTTAAATAGAAGTCAGATATAAATGGCCACATATTGTACAATTCCATTTACATTAAATGTCTAGGATGGGCAAATTTATAGGCACAGAATTTAAATTAGTGGTTGTCTAGGATTGAGAGAGATGTGATCTTTAGGATTGTGGTGTAATGTCTAAACTACACTGATTTTCCTGAGGGAAAATACAAATTTTTAAAATAGACTATGGTGATGTTTGCACAACTCTAAAATATTTTTTTTTTTTTTTTTTTTTTTTTTTGAGTCGGAGTCTCGCTCTGTTGCCCACGCTGGAGTGCAATGGCGCAATCTCGGCTCACTGCAAGCTCCGCCTCCCGGGTTCACGCCATTCTCCTGCCTCAGCCTCCTGAGTAGCTGGGACTACAGGCGCCCGCCACCGCGCCCGGCTAATTTTTTTGTATTTTTAGTAGAAACGGGGTTTCACCGTGGTCTCGATCTCCTGACCTTGTGATCCGCCCGCCTCGGCCTCCCAAAGTGCTGGGATTACAGGCGTGAGCCACCGCGCCCGGCGGCACAACTCTAAAATATTTTAAAAACTCTTTGTACACTATGAATGAGTGCATTGTACGGTATGATAATTATGTCAATAAATACTCTTAAATGTGTGTTCATGAACACTGTAATACTGTAGTAAGAATAAAAAGGTATAAAAGAGACTTTTTTGTAGAGACTCAATTTTAAACCCTAAAAATTCATAAAGATATGAAATCCATATGGACTTTCAGATAGGAAAGTGGCTAGAAAAAAAAGGGGGAAATAAAACTTTAGCTTGATAACAAGAAAGAGTTCCTGTAACATATAGTCTGAGTTCTGAGCCACAATGAATTATGGAATAATCAAAACCAAATAAATGCTTGTCATTGTGTTAAAGAAAATAGTCAATATAATGAGTAAAAGTGTTTTCATTTTAGTTTTTCTTCAAAGCCAGTCAAATGCTCTAGTCTCTCTCTCTCTCTCTCTCTCGCTCTCCCTCGTTCTCTCTATATGATATTGTAACTACCTTGGGAGGTAATAATGAGAAAGCAACCAATTAATGAATAATACATTTTAAAGTCAGCAAAATATATCAACAAAGGGAAACATACATATATATATCTCTCTCTCAAATAAACAGAGGAAGAATTCACGGAAACATTTTTTATAGACCCAGTGAGATCAGAGACAAAGGTATCACTAACAAAAATAACAGAAAAAGAGAGAAAAAAGAAAGTTGGAAAAGACTATGAGGTATTCTAGGAAACTCCAAGAAAACAGATGTTAAAAAAACTTTAAAAACTAATTTGAAAATCTTAGAATAGGATAGGATAAAAATAAAATGAGAGAAGAAAGAAAGTTTTATTAAAAGAAAAATATCATGAATGAAAAAATGAAATCACGACATGATGAGCATGCTTCCTAAATATCATCCAAATTTTTTTTATTTCTAGATAAACCGATAGATAATAAGGACAAGAGTAGATGCGGCATAAATATTCTGCTACTACTAAAGTTTTTTTTTTTAATAGAGAAAATTTATTAAAAATTGGAGAAAATATAAATGAAATACATAATATTTGAGTATGAAGATACAAAAGTGTTTACAATATTAGGTAAATTTGATTGAAAACAATATAATTCTTTGGAAGGCTGAGGCATGTGGATCACCTGAGGTCAGGAGTTCGAAACCAGTCTGGTCAATATGTTGAAACTCCATCTCTACTAAAATACAAAAATTGGCCAGGTATGGTAGTGGGTGCCTGTAAGCCAAGCTACTCGGAAGGCTGAGGCAGGAGAATTGCTTGAACCCAGGAGACGGAGGTTGCCATGAGCTGAGATCATACCACTGCAGTCCAAACTGGGTGACAGAGCAAGACTCTGTCTCAAAATAATAATAAACATAATTACATATACTCACAAGGTGATTTCTCTTCAAATGTAAAAGCCTCAATTTCCTTCACAAAGTTAAAGCAGCAGAGGCACAGATTTCTTTTTTTCTAGGGGCACATCATTTTTTTTTTTTTCCTTTATCATAAAAGGAATTCAAAGTTGACTTTAGATAAGAGTTTGCTTAGTAAAAAGATTGCTTTTGGAGTCTCCCTTGCCACTTTTGTGGCCAATAAAATGTAATAGGTGTGTATTTAATGAGGCACTTTGGGGTGACTGGATTGTGTGTGCCCTTTTATTCTTTCTATACTTTTTCTTTCTAAACATGCAGACTTGAAGCTGGCACTGGAAAGTCAGCACCCATCTTAGAGAAAGAGATAACATTGAGGATAGAAGCCACATGCTTATGATAATAGAAAACATTTATTCTAGAACATCTACCTAAGCTAGATTTTTTCTTTCTTTTTTTATGGGAAAGAGTTGAGTGTCTATTTAAACCACTTATGAGGGATTTCAATTCTACGTAGTTGAATTTGATTCAAAATTGAGTACCAGTTGTAGTGTATTGCCAATACAGTGGAACAGAATCCAGATTATAGAATTGACTAATTAGACATGAAAATATGTATAATAAGGAAAATAATTCTATAGGCTATAAATCTGGTGACTATCATTTTGTAGTAAACATTAGGTCACACTGTTGCCTTCAGTATTTTGGAAGGCAGAACTATGAATCCTGAGGCTGTTATATTATAGGACATTCATGAAAAATTCAGAATGTTAGTGTGCATGGGCTCCTTTCTGTTTTCAGCAAAACCCTATCAGTGAGAAATAAAATGAGACTGGAGTTTTCCAATCTACTAACAGAGTTAGAAGGAGAAGCCACTTTGCCAAGAGAGAAGCTCTCTGTCTATGGCTTACAAAATAAGTTGCCAGGGAGTCTGTAATCTGGAACATTTTCAGCAAAATCCAATTGCTTCTATATCTATATTGAATCAGTTATGAGCTGCGGACACGAAACTGTAGATATAGTGGGAAATAATACTGGTGCCTTGCCATACAGAAGCAGTGAACTTTCTGGCAAAGATGATGAATGTTTCAGATTACCTCAAGGTGGTGACCGCTGCATTAAAAGAAAGGGAAACTGTCAGAGCCTAAAGTCAAGTTGGTACAAGTTTTAAAACTATGACAGAGTAGGCCTTTAGCTACACTGTTGTCATATAAAATGAATCAAAAACACAGTAGCATCTGCTCAGTTTTTTAATAAATTTATACTTATGAAGGTGTAAAATTCCAAAGATTAAAACAATGTCACAAACTCATTCATCAAGTGTACGCAGATACAGCAGAACCGCAGTGTGTTCTAGTGCTTCCTTGTCTTCTTTAGTGATAAACTTCAGTTGTATTCTGTGTAGCAAAGGATACAGCTAAAGAATGTTATTTCTAATTCTTGCTGGCAGCCACAGGTGATCACTTAAATATAAGACAAAGATGTTGGGTGGGCTTCTGGAAAGACTCTGTTGCAATAAAACTGACTTGGCTGGTGGTTACTCTCGTTTGCTCTTCTCCCACTTGCTCTTCTTCCTGCTATGTTGTGATCTTAAATGTTAGAATTCCAGCAGGCATCTTGGACCCCATACTAAAGTTAGTGGCACAGAAGTTTAGATGTTGCTATAACTGCTCTGCATGGCCTGACCCTGTGTGCTGGTCCTGTCTTGCTTTGTTTTGTACTAACATAAGAGAAATATAAACATTAAAATTCAGTTGGCATATGGTTGCTTTTGCCTCTGCTCTTCCATGCATTTTATTCCTGTATGCAACTCTAACATAATAGCTGAAGCTTCATTATCCATTCTGAACTATAAGTCAAACTTAAATTTCAAAGTAATGTAACAACATTAGTTATAATAAAAATACAGAAGAAATTTGGGTTCATCATGGCCACAGAGGCAGAACATCAACCCTAAATACCTTTTTTCTTTATTTCTGTGTTAGAGATATACACCTCTATCTTATTGAAATTATTTACTTTGGTTTTAGGTTATATACATCTAATTTTAATATAAAAAATAAAGTATATACAAAGAGGATAAAATAATTTTAAAACCAGACTTTTTCATAGCAACACTTGGTGCTATAATATAGCATGTATTCACTTCATAGATTTTAGAGAGGTGAAATGTGGTCTGAGAAGTATATATAAAAGCTTCTTTTATAAATAATCAAGCAATAGAGTCAATGTTAGTCATAAAATAAGCTAGGGATTCCGGCACACACATGTTTTCTTGAACAAAATTTTAGTTAAAAAAATTGGTATGTTTAGAGATGGACGTGCAATAAAATGATTGATGATTACTATTAACTCTAACCTTAGAATTGGAAATTATATAACAAAATAAGTGACATATAAAGATGAGTTATTCTCTTATTTGCATTTTAAATCAACAATGAATAGAGCTGGGTGCAGTGGCTCACATCTGTAATCCCAGCACTTTGGGAGGCTGAGATGGCAGAGTAGCTGGAGCCCAGGAGTTGGAGACCAGCCTAGGTAAGAGAGTAAGACCTTGTCTCTACAAAAAATAATAATAATAAAATAACCATTAGTGGCATGGCTGTGGTCTTGAGGATGAGGTGAAAGGAACCCTTGAGGCTGGGAGGTCAAAGCTTAAGTGACTGCACTCTAGCCTGGGCCACAGAGTGAGTCCTCACTAAAAAAATAAATAAAATAAAAATAAATAAATAAATAAATAAATAAATAAATAAATATAAATACAATAAAAATATTTTAATGTAAGTATGACCCATACGATATTTGAGGACATTCTTATACTTAAAAAGTATTTGTTATTTATCTGAAATTCAAATTTACCTGGTTGTCATGAATCTCATCTGACAACCCACATAGGAGTAATATGGGCTAGGGATCTGGTAGTGTTTTGGTGTTGCCTGAGAACTCTCTCTAGCAGCTATTCTGGGTTTCTGCCAATGTCCTCAGGCTACAGATTTTCTTTCCCTTGTGCCTGTAGATTAAGGTTTCCATTCTGTAGATTAGACACTGGAGAGGGGTCTGGGCGATTTTTGCCATATTTGATGCTCCCTTTCTCTGACCAGCACCATAGAGGATCATTTTCAGGATTTTCTTCCTTCAGCAATACATGGGTTTCCTGGAAGGTAAATCATACAAGTGCTTCAGAATTTCTCTGTGCTGCAGCCTCCAGGGGCTTTACCCTTTCCATCCATCCCACACCAGGTGTTTAGCAATTAGGTGCAAATTTCCAGGTGAATCTTCCCCCTGGCTTGGTGGCATTCTGTAGCATTTTTCCCAGGTAAACAAACACTAACATCCTACTTGTCATAGAAGGTCTCTTTACATTTTTTTTTCAATAGTGTTTGGGGTACAGGTGGTTTTTAGTTACATGGATGACTTCTTTAGTGGTGAATTCTGAGATTTTAGTGCACAAATATGTAGTCTTTTATCCTTCAACCCTCGTCCAACTTACCCCCATTCCAGTCCCCAAAGTCCATTATATCACTCTGTGTGTCTTTGTGTCCTCATAGCTTAGCTTCCGCTTACAAGTGAGAACATACAGGAAGTCTCTTTCTTCAGATTTTAGGATAATTGTTTGCCCCATAAACTCAGTTTTCTAATGGGTTCATTTACAGTTTGTTAATTACAGTTTGTTGCATTTGTTACATTACAGATAATTATATTTATTACATTACCGTTCGTTAATTTACAGTTTGTCAGTCCTTTTATTTTTGTAAAAATTGGAGAAATTCTCTTTTTAGCTTTCCACATCCCTGAGCTGAAACTTCACTCAGTCTTTAATTCTCTCCCTATTTATTTTACAACATACAAAATATTTTATGTAACTCTTCATTCTACCACTTTCTTAATTTAACCCCTCACCCCTCCATATGATGACAATATGACTCCTGAGTCTTCAGGGATGAAGTTATGCCTCGTGTACTCAAGAATCAGCCAGGACGCCAGTGGTATTGGAGATAGTAACCTGACTCCACCTCTTTATGAGGTAACTCTGGTTTATTATTGCTGAAGATACATTTGTTCTTTCCCGGTTCTTGTTATAGTATGATATTTCCCATATAACCCCATTGTGAATTGAACTATATTCTAAGTATTCCTTCACATTATTTTTCCATTATCTTCAAGAGGTGGAAAAGTTGCAGTAAATCGTACCACTCAAGTAGTGTGAGCATTTTTAGAGAGGTCAACTTTTACTAACACAATTTTAACTAAATAATGAATCCTCAAACACCAAATTACACTGACATTGTCATTTTAGGCTTCATTGTCCTAACCTGCCTCACCCGTGCTGTTTACAGCTGTTGTGAAACTTTGGTTATTGTCTTCTTAGTTTCAGAGAATTTAAACAAGGAATACAAAGCAAAGGAGATGCAGCATGGAGCAATTTATTGCAAAGGAAAAAGAAAGAAACTCTGAAGGTTAGATGCGGAAGAGACAGGACACTCTGTGAGACAATTCAGAGTGGGCTGCTTATGAAGACAGGCAACAAAGACTCACACTAGGTAGGCTCCTTGATGGGAGTCTTACATGATTATTCACAAGGGGCTGGGAAGAGGTGTTGCCAGTAGGCATATTCTGGGGGGTCCTCTGGGTGTACATGCACAGTCATTGTACATGTTAGTTCATACATTTCATGTCTCATTAGCATCTGAAATCTCTACCCAGCGGTGTTTTTGTACTATTATAATGAGTAAAGGGTTAGTATAGGGACAGGTACAATCAAAATGTGCATGCTCTTTAAAGGGGAAATTCCCTACTGGAGATAGCTTTGTTTGAATGAGCTTGACTACAGTGCAAATGCTGGGGCTTATTGTGTTGAAGGTGAGGTTTCAAGGTTGCAGGCTCCGGAGGACATGGTTACTTCTTTGACAACCTATCCTGCCTCAATGTGAACTGAATCTTAACTAATTCTTAATGGAATCTTACCTAATTACATGGAATTAAACTTGCCTGAATGACCTTGACTGTGATATATTAAACAAGAATGTATTTTCTGCTTGAAAATCCTAGTGCTATGATGGTACCTAAGTGCTCACTCTTACTAAGCACTTTATTTAGTAGATATGACACTTTGTCAGAGATGAGATGAATTTTATAATAAGGTGCAACATGTGAGTGAAATTTGAGGAATTACAAGAAAGCCTATTGTCACTGTTATCCAATTGGATATATGATTTCTATCTGATTACCTATTGCTATGGTTTGGCTCTGTGTCCCCATCCAAATCTCATTTCTAATTGTAATCCCCACATGTCAGGGGAGGGACCAGGTGAGAGGGGATTGGATCAAGGGGCAGGGGGCAGAAGGCAATTTCCCCCATGTTGTTTTTATGATAGTTAGGGAGTTCTCATGAGAGCTGATGGTTTGAAAGTATGGCACCTCCTGGTGATTGCACACAGTCCCTCCTGCTGCCTCATGAAGAAGGTGCTTGCTCCCTCTTCACCTTCTTCCATGGTTATAAGTTTCCTGAGGCCTCCTGGCCATACTTCCCCTTAAGCCTGCAGAACTCTGAGTCAATTAAACCTTTTTCTTTTGTAATTACAGGAAACATGGCTGAAATATCATTGCTATGGTTTGAATGTATCCCTCTAAAATTCATGTTGAAATTTGATCTTCATTGTAGTAGTATTAATACATGGGGTTTCTTGGGAAGGGATTAAATCATGAGTGTTCCACTCTCACAAATAGATTAGTGCCTCATGAAAGGGATGGAGAAGATTAGCTTAAACCCTTTTACCCTTCTTCCTTGGGCCATGTGAGGACGCACAAGGCACCATCTTGAGGGCAGAGAGCATTCCTTGAGAGAGAACAAATTTGCCCTGATCCTGAACTCCTGAACCTCCAGAACAGTGAGAAATAAATTTCTACTCTTATTTATTTATTTATTTATTTATTTATTTATTTATTTTGAGATGGAGTCTCACTCTGTCGCCCAGGCTGGAGTGCAGTGGCCGGATCTCAGCTCACTGCAAGCTCCGCCTCCCGGGTTCCTGCCATTCTCCTACCTCAACCTCCCCAGCAGCTGGGACTACAGGCGCCCGCCACCTCGCCCGGCTAATTTTTGTATTTTTGGTAGAGACGGGGTTTCACCGTGTTAGCCAGGATGGTCTCGATTTCCTGACCCTGTGATCCGCCCGCCTCGGCCTCCCAAAGTGCTGGGGTTACAGAGGCACTGCGCCGGGCCTGAATTTCTGCTTTTTAAAGATCACCGGGCTTCAGGTGTTCTGTTATAGTAGCACAGATGCATGAAGACAATCATCAGTTAAATGAATAATATTAGAATAAATAAAGGATACAATTTTTAAAGAAAAAATCATGAAAATAAATTTTGGCATTTTTACTGGGGTGTAGACCAGAATTTTTTGGCCTTAAAATTATTTTGTGGTTCAAAGTTTATAGTAGGGGTTGACCTTTACATTAAGATAGACCTAGATCCAAATTCTACTACAACCTATTGTAGTAACATTTTGACCTATAGCAAATTTATAGCTTATTTAATACTGAGTTATCTAACCTAGGAAATGGAGATAAATGCTATTAATATTTATATTTAAACCAATTATTAAATGAGCTAACCAAAATAAAACACTTGGCTCATGACTTGACACTAGATAATTGTTGAATAAATATTAGTGAGAATTTTCATAAACATTAGTTTCTTTTATTTTTTACATTTTTATCATTATTATGGCTAGAAAAAGGCATTTGTTTGAAATGTTATTGTAAATATAACCTATTCCAGGCTTTATAGTATTAGGGTAGAATATGGAATTAGAATTATAGTATTACTAAATTGTGAGCTTTATCAAATTAGGAAAAAAAAAAAGATTGTTCTAATAATGTGTCCCAGTCAAACACATATAGAGTATTAGATATTTAGCAAGTTTTGTTTATCACAAGTATAAATATATAATAAAAAAGCCATTTTATGTAATACTGTGCAATGTATTGCCATAAAGCAATAAATATGGCTTTCCTATTTATTTAGAACCCAATAACTTAATTGTTTTGAAGGCAAAAGACTTCCCACACAAAGGTAGTAAACATGTTTTGGTGATTTTTATAACCTTAGGACCAAAGTTTAACAAATCTATATAGGTTCGTTCCAAAAACAAACCAATTTTACACTAAAAGTATTATTTGAAGTAATTTTGTTTCTGAAATATTTTCATTTTTGTGCTCTTATTTTAATTTTAACTTGTAAAATTCATCTCTACTCAATAAACATGGAGACAGATTTATAAACATTTATGAATATTATATGTTAGTAATGTAGCTTCCTTTAAAAGTAATATGGATAGCAGTTGAATTTATATTGTTATATAAGCAAATCCTATAGGTAGGCTAAAGAATGTTGAGAAAAGCGAAGAGTATAGGTATGAACACAGAAACAAATGTTTATTAAAGAAGTATACTAAACTGTGAGTGTTTACCAAATTAACATAAGGAAGTTATGCATGAAGGAAATTATGCAGGTATGATAATGTCAAACTAGTTATTTATTAGCAAATTATGGAGCAGTTTCTTGAAAGTAAATTATTATTTACTATTAAAAGTAAATTAGCAGGCCTAGCATAATGGCTCACGCCTATAATCCCACCAGTTTGGAAGGTAGAAGAGTTTGGATCACTGAAGGCCAGGAGATTGAGACCAACCTGGAGAACATGGTAAAAATCCCATCTCTACTAACAAATACAAAAATTAGCTGGGCCTGGTGGTGCGTGCCTATAATTCCAGCTACTCAGGAGGCTGAGGCAGCAGAAACGCTTGAACCTGGGAGGCGGAGGTTGCAGTGAGCCAAGACCATGCCACTGCACTCCAGACTGGGTGACAGAGCGAGACCATGTCTGAAAGAAAAAAAAAAGGAGTAGCAGTATAAACTGAAAATAAAAATAATAGCAAGACCCTCAGGGGAGTTTGTAATAGGACAAGATGAAATTACTTTTAAATTGTAAAGATCAAATGCAGAACAGTTATAAAGAGGAAGCCCAAGGTCATGAAAGCCTGTTTGGAGAGTGTCTCAGTGTGGCCCGCTGAGGTCAGAAACACTGACCAGCGTGGACCACGCAGCAGCCCTGGGCTTGTTTTCAGGCCTACCTGCTGCCTATGCTTTTAAGCTTTTGGCAAATTATCCTGATTCTATTTCAGAATACACCCATTGTTCATCCTGTCTGTTTTTTTTTAACTCTTCTGACCTCTATGTTTTCTTGAGTTCACCTGGTTCATATCTGTATTACTAAAACCAGAGGCCTGAGGTTCTTCATTATTTTAACACATATTAAAGATTAAATTACCTCATCGATATATTTCATAAAAAGTAATTTTTAATATGTCTTAAACTTTAACAACACCTCTATTTTTAAAATGGAAATACATTGGTGGTATTCACAATTATCCATAAAGATTTGCCCTTTTTGAGAATAACGATTTCATCTTCCCTAATGATATGCCAACATTCAGGTCATTCTAACATTTATTTTGTGACATGAATCTTTTAGATTCAAATAAACTCCATCCTACACAAAATTCAATATAGTAACATGATTTATCTCTGGGCGATAGGTCTCTTAGTAAAGAAAACTTTGAAACATCTTTCATTATTTTGTGTGACCCTGCAATTATGAATGCCCATGACAAATGAGAAAGAGCAAACAGCCTAAGCTGGCAAAACTTTAAATGTGAACTTAACATAATTTGTCAGATTGTATTTTGTTTTATCTTCTTTAAAACATTTTCAAGATTTGCCAACTCATATTTTGAGGATTTTTAATGTGCTGAACAAAAGTAAGACTCCCCTGGGGGCTAAGCTGTGAGTAGCTAGTCTAATAGGAGATACTTCTTGTGTCTTTCAAATACAGCCTAAGTCAACTTTGGCCCTATTGATATCTTTTAGATTTAGTATCCATTATAAATTAGTCTGGTCTTCCCAGCATTCAGTTCTTACCATGTAATTCCACTGTCTTTTGAAAAAGTCACTGGAAGAAAAATAGTTGAATATGATATAAAACTATAAGTTATAAACCCAACTTGAATGTTAACTTGCTATTGAGTTGGATTAATTTATTAATTAGGCTACTTTTTCTTTTCTCAGTATATAGTGAAAATTCAAAAATTATCATACTTAGAAAATATAGGTTGAGTTTCATTCTGATAATAGTATAACTTTCTGCAAGTTTATATTTTATGTTCTTTAAAATAATTATTTAAATCATCAGGTGTATATTAGTATAATGAAAATAATGTTTTATACATAAATATAATTTTTTGTTTCAATGCATTTTTACTTTCTGATTTTTATTAAATATAATTAGTAATATACTGCTGTTACTTTGAATTATAGTTCTATTAAAATAAGGCTGCCCATAGGAAAAAAAGAAATTATAAAACTTCATGGGACTTTCCCCCCAGATACTTTGCTTTTTTGTTGTTATTAAACAACCCTTCATCATTTTTCATTTTTTTCTCTCTCCATTTTTACTGAATACTTTGGATGATCTCTTCCATACAATGAAATTAAACGTAATATGTAAGCTCATGACCTCTCACTTTGAATTTTCAGCCTGACTTCTATCTCAAACCTGATAACTTGATATAATCATAGAACATCTAATAGATATTTCAAAGAGATTTCTGTTTGAAATGAAGCCCTTTATTCCTTCTCACAAACTGTTTTTTACAATGTTCTTTGTCATACACAAGTGGTAAATGGTACCACATTCACCTGTTTACTAAGACTACAATATTAAAGTCATCCTCAATAACATCACTCTTATATTCCATATTGACATTTTCACAAAATATTAGTATATTTAATGTGTCATTTAAATCTCATCAAAATCTTCCTATTATTTTTATTTTCTAATTTTATTTTTAAATAACTTTAGTGGTTACATGGTTGGTATGTATATTTACAGGTATATGATATTTTTTGATACAGGCATACAATGGGTAATAATCACATCAGGGTAAATGGGGATTCTGTCGTTTCAGGCATTTATGCATTCTTTGTGTTACAAAAAATTCCCACTATACTCTTTCAGTTATTTAAAATATATAATAAATTATTGTTGGCTTAATCACCCTGTGGTGATATGGATCTTATTCATTCTATCTATTCTTGGACCTACTAACCAGCCCCATTTGCTCCAACACCTGCTATACTTCCTACCCTCTGGTAACTATCATTCTCCTGTCTATGTCCAGGAGTTCAATTGTTTTAATTTTATTTTAGCTCCCAAAACTAAGTGAGAACACGTGGAACTTGTCTTTCTCTTCCTGGCTTATTTCATTTGACATAATGACCTCCAGTTCCACCCATATTGTTGTAAATGACAGGATCTCAGGGTTTTTTTTTTTTTTTTATGACTGAATAATATTTCATTGGGTATATCTACCACATTTTCTTTATCCATTCATCTATTGACGGACACTTAGGTTGCTTCCAAATCTTGGTTATTGTGAATGGTGCTGCAAGAAACATGGGAGTGTGGATATCTCTTTGATACACTGATTTTCTTTCGAATATATGCCTAAGAGTGGGATTCCTGGATCTTATGGCAGTTTTATTTTTAGTTTTTTGAGAAATCTCCAAACTGTTCTCCATAGTGGTTATACTAATTTACATTCCCACCAAAAAGGTATGAGGTTTCCCTTTTCCCTACATCCTCACCTGTCTTGTAAACAAGTGATTTTTAACTAGGGTGAGATGATATCTTATTGAATTTTTGATTTGCATTTCTCTAATCATCAGTGATGTTGAACACTTTTAATATACTTGTTTGCAATTTGTATGATTTCTTTTGAGAAATGTCTGTTCAGCTCTTTTGTTCATTTTTTAATCAAATTATTAGATTTTTTTTCCTTTTGACTTGTCTGAGCTCCTTATATATAATGATTATAAATCTTTTGTCAGGTAAATAGCTTGCAAATATTGTCTCTTAACTTCATTCTGTAGGTTGTCTGTTGTTCACTTTTTTGATTATTCCTTTTGCTGTGTAGAAAATTTTTGATGTGATCCCATTTGTCCATTTTTCTCTGGTTGCTTGTGTTTGTAAGGTATTACTTAGGAAATCTTTGACCAGCCCAAAGTCCTGAAAAGTTTCTCCATATTTTGCTTTCAGTACTTTCATAGTTTGGGGCTTTGATTTAAACTTTCAATTCATTTTTATTTAACTTTTGTATATGGGTCCTTTCTTTATTATTGATCTTTGGGAATTTGACTATTAAGTGTTTTGAGGTAGTCTTATTTGGGTTGAATTTGCTGGTGTTCTATAACTTTCTGGTACTTGAATATTGATATCTTTCTCTGGGTTTGGAATGGTCTCTAATATAATCCCTTTGAATAAACTTTCTGCCTTGAGATATCTTTACATCTCCTCTCTAAGGCCAATAACTCTTGGATTTGCCCTTTTGAGGACATTGTCAGGATCCTGTAGGCATGCTTTATTGTTTTTTTATTATTTTTATTTTGTCTCCTCTGACTGTGTATTTTCAAATAGCCTGTCTTCAATCCCTCTAATTCTCTCTTCTGTTTAATCAATTCTGATAAGAGGTCTGACACCTTCTTTAGTATGTTTATTTCATTGTTCAGCTCCAGAATTTCTCCCTAATTTTTAAAAAGTATATCTCTGTGTTAAATTTATCTTATAGGATTCTGAATTCCTTCTCCATATTTTCTTGGTTTACACTGAGATTTCTCAAAACAGCTATTTTGAATTCTTTGTCTGAAAGATCATATATCTCTGTCTCTCCAATTGGTCCCTGGTACCTCATTTAGTTCATTTGGTGAGGTAATTGTTTTTTACATACATGGATTGTCTTGATGCTTGTGGATGTTTTTAAGTATCTGCACATTGAAGACTTAGGTATTTATTGTAGTCTTTGCAATCTGTGCTTGTTTGTACCCATCCTTCTTGGGAAGGCCTTCCAGGTACTCGAAAACTTGAGTGTTGTGATCTAAGTCTTTGATCACTGAAGCTTTATTTGCTTTATGAGACACTCCAAGTTCAGTAATGCTGTGGCCCTTGTAGACTTGTAGATGTGCTGTCTTGGCAGCCTTGTGTAAGATCTGGAAGAATTCCCTAGATTACCAGGCAGGGTCTCATATTCTCTTCCCTTAATTACCTTCTCCCAAAGAAATAGAGTCTCTATCTCTGCTGAGCTACTTAAAGCTGGGGTGACACAAGGATTCTTGTGACCAGCACCACTGGGACCATGCTAGGTAAGATCAGGACCTGGTGCAGCACTGGGTCTTGACCGAGGCCTGTAGTGATCACTGCCTGATCGCCACCTATATTCACTCAAGGTCCATGGGCTCTACAATCAGCAGGTGGCAAATCCAGCCAGGCTTTTTTCCTTCCATTCAGGGTAGTGAGTTTCCCCCAGCCCAGGTTGGGTCTGGGGGTGCCACCTGGGAATGACCGGCTGGAGTCAGGAACCTTAGGAATCTACCTGTTACTCTATTCTACTGTAGCTGGGCTGGCATCCAAGTCCTTCCCCTTCCCCAAGCAGAGGACTCTCTGCGGCTACCACCTCCCCTGGCCCACCGCTAGTACTGCCTGACTATTGCTGACGTTCACTTGAGGTCCAAGGGCTCTTCAGTCAGCTTTAGTAAAGGTTGCCAGGCCTGAGACTCTTCTTTCAGGATCATGGACCCCCTTCTGGCCCAGGGCAGGTCCATAAATGTCATTGAGGAGTCAAGGCCTGGAATCAGGTACCCCAGGAGCCCCCACCTTGTTCTCTATCAGCTCTCTGTGGCTCAGCTAGTATTCAAGCTGCAAGACAACGTCTCCTTTACTCTTTCCTTTCCCCAGGCAGAAGGGGTCGCTCCCATAGCCACCACAGCTGAAAATGTACTTAGTCACACCTGAAGCCAGCACAGCTCTGAGTCTCACCTAAGGCCCATGGTGAGTTCTGCCTGGCTACCACTGCTGATTATTCAGGACCCACAGGAACTTTTGTCAATGGGTAATGAATTCTGCAAGGACTTGGTGCTTCCCTTCCAGGCAATGAGTTCCCTTCTGGCCCAAGGTGTGTCTATAAATGTCATCAGGAAGCTAGGACCTAGAATGGGTGCCTCAGGACTCTGCTTAGTGGCCTATTCTACTGTGGCTGAGCTGATATCTAAGTTGCAAGACAAAGTACTCTTTACTGTCCCCTTTCCTCTTCTCAGTCAGAGGGAAGGAACCTCTCCCAGAGCTGTGAGCTGTGTTGCTGCTGCCTGGGGTTAGGGGTAGGGTGACCAAGCACTCCATTGGCTGCACCTGCTGGTGTCTCACTGGATCCCAGGCAACCCATGTCCACTGGCTCCTGGCTCCAAGCCAAAACAGTACCAAGACTTGCCCAGAAATTGTGGTCTACACTGTCTATACTCTCTTTCAAGTTATGGTCTGTATGGTTGTGGTCTATACTGTCTTTCAAATTATTTTGGGCTCCAGAACACTTTAGCCCACAGTGGCAGGGCTTGCTGGAACTCAGGGTCTAACTGCTGAGACGGATGATTTGTCTGGCTAGTTCTGGTTCAAATGCTCCCTCAATGGGTACTGGTTGAGTTCCGCGCCAGGTTGCTTTCTGCTATGACAGAGAAGCACTAAGTTCTAGTGCAAATCCCACTAGAACTAGAATCCCAAAGGAAGAGTCACTGACCTCTTCCTTTCTCAAGTGCACAGATTTTCTCTCTATGCCATGCGACCACCGCCAGGGCATGGTGGAAGGGTGGCATAGGTGACTGAAGACCTATCTTTCCTACCCTCTTCAGTGCATCTTTCCTTAATATGATGATAAAACCAGGTACTGTGATCACTCACCTGAGTTTCAGTTCTTATGAAGGGGCTTTTTAGTGCAGATAGTTCAATTTGATTATCCTGCAGAGGAATGTTTGTTAGAGGCCTCTCTTCAGCCATCTTGCTCTACCTGGAATTCTCATCAAAATCTTTGATAAAAGCATTGCACACAGAACTCTACAGACAGGTTACATTTGTAAGCCAGAAGACATCTCACTATAAGTTGATATAACCTGTAATTTATGATTATTTTAAACTGCCAGAAACATGTGTCAACAGGTTAGAAGCTTAGCCACAAAAACGTTTGTAAAACATTTTATTAAATGCTTTAGTGAAAGTAAAATACAAAAATATTCTAGTCTTTCTGAGCCTCATAAACCTTTATGTAATGACAATTAGTCATATTTTAAATGTTTCTATGTTGATTTTACTTATCAGTAGCAAATGCTAAGGAATTATATAGTATGCATTAGAAAAGTTTTTATTCTACATTTTTAGGGGTAATCTTCATATGATTTTTCCAAAAATTAGTCACAATTCACTTTTAAGGCCACTGTATTAGAATGTTCTTGAATTGCTATAAAGAAACACCTGAGACCACGTAATTCATAAGAAAAGGTCTAATTGGCACATGGTCTTTCAGGATGTACAGGAATCATAGCACTGGAATTTGCTTCTGGGGAGGTGTCAGAAGGCTTACAATTATGGCAGAAGGCAAAGACAGCAGGTGTCTTACATGGCAGGAGTAGCAAGAAGGCCAGGGAAGTGCCCACACTTTTAAACAACCAGATCTTACAAACTCACTCACTACTGCCCGGACAACACCAAGTCTTGAGGGATCTATCACCATGATCCAAACACCTGCCACCAGGCTACACTTCCAACACTGGGGAGTACAATTCAACATGAGATTTGGCAGGGACATATATTCAACTGTATTAGCCAGTTAGTTATAGATTATGGAAATGTGTATGTTCCATCTTGGAAATCCAAGTTCATGGCTACCACTCAAACTTGTAATCTGTTTTTTTCTTATTCTTCACTCATAAGAAATTATTACACATTAATAACTATAAGCCCTATCTACATACTTTGTGTGAATTTCTGGTATTACAATGTCACCCTCATTGAAAAAGTGGAAAGATAAAGAGGAGGCATATCTATTTTTTTTCCTTTTTTTGTGATAGCACTCATTTGTGAAGCTCTTACAGATGTCCGTAAGTAAAATCGACTCCTCCATTTTTTTTAACAACTACACATATTTATCAATAATAGTTTGTGAATACATTTTCAAATATTGTTTGACTTAAGTGTCTCTGTCCACTAAATTACAACCTTTCTTAGAGGTAAGTTTATAAATATAATGCCTATATTAAGGAAGAAAAATGATCTCAAATCAATAATCCAATCTTTCATGTTAGGTCACTGGAAAAAGAAAACAAATTGTAGTGAAGGCAAGAAGGAGGGAAATAAAGAGATTAAACTAGCAATGAATAACATTCATAAGTGAAAAATAAAATAGAGAAAACTAGTTAGGCCAAAATCCAGTTCTTTGAAAAGTTAAATATTGAAAATCTTTAGTTAGATTGATTGAGGAGAGAAGTCTTAAATTAGTAGATAGAAATGAGAGAGAATATTATTGCCACCCTTACAGAAATAAAAAGGATTATAAAGGAATACTATCCGCAATTATACAGCAACAAATTAGACAACTTAGGTGACAGTGAAATATCCAGAAAGCAACTATTAAAACTGACTCAAGAAGAAATGGAAAATCTGAATAAACCCATAATTACTGAAGAAATTAAAGTCATAATTCAAAAAAACTGCTCACAAAGTCCTGGCGTAGGTGTCTTCTTCACTGCTGAATTCTACTAAACATTAAAAAAGTAACGATTATCTGCAAAGTATTCCATATAATGAAAGATAGAGCCTATCAATAGAATAAAAAAACACAAAAATCACATGATATTCTCAGTAGGTACTCAATTAGCATTTGATTTGAAAATCTTAATCCTTCTAATCCTAATTTGTTAAGTGTTTAATGTTTTACATAAGGATAAAATGAGAAATGTAATGTATGCACTTGACAAATTATGTGTTTATGTTAAACACTTAACAAATTAGGAATAGAAGAAAATTACCACCACATAACAAGAGCCATGTATAAAAAACCCACAGTTAACCTCACACTGTTATAAAAGATGAAAGATTTAAAGCTTTTCCTCTGACTTCAGGAATAAAAGAAGGATGACTACTTTTGCTAATTCTATCCACATAGTACTAGAAGCCCCACCCAGAGCAATTTGGCAAGAACAAGAAAAGATATTTAAGTTGCAAATGAAAGTTGTTCATATAAGCTAACTTAATACTTAATGGTGAAAGACTAGCTATTTTTACTCTAAGATCAGAAGCAAGAGAACTATATGTGCCCTGGCCACTTGGATTCAACATTGTACTGTGGACACAGAGCAAACAGGGGAAGAAATAAAAGGCATCCAGATTTAAATGGAAGAAGTTAAACTATATCTCTATTCTCAGAGAATAGAAAATAATTCCAGGGAGTATAAAAATTTAAAGTATTAAAATTAATAAAGTTAATAATCAAGTTCTGCAAGTTTGCAGGGTATAAAATCAACGTACAAACATCAATTGCCTTTCTACATACTTGCAATGAACAATCTGTAAATGAAATTAAGAAAGTAATGCCATTTACAATAGTTTTATGAAAGCGCGGCCTGATGTTTGCTATTTCAGTAGGCTAATGCCCCTTTTCTGAACTCTTCATCTGACTGTAATCTTGTGTGGCAACCATGCTAAATTGCTTTCAGTGATAAACCATTTTTTATGTTGAGTTTTCTGTGCTACTCTTAATCCTCTCTGGAACATTCTACCTATCCCTCTTACCCTAATGTCTTTACTAATTTCTATGCAATGATTTTTCCTGAAACCTTTAACTGATACACAAATTTGGGTTAGGTTGTCTTTTTCTCTGTTTTCAAAACTTTTACTTTCCAATGTCTTAATTTCATTATCTTTTACTTCTTTACATCTCCAACTTGTCAGTGCACTTTATGAGGAACTAAATTCTGTATATTGTTAACATTGGAGCTTTTCTGCCTAATTCATTGTTTGGTTTATACTAAGAATGTGAAAATCATTCTAAAATTAATTATTATGATATTATATAGTTCTGTACAAATATATCTAAGCAGTTGTAATGCTTAACTCTATTTATAGAATAATCCATTTTTCTAGAAAACAGTGGGATCTTTACATGTCATAATCAATTTTGTTTTCAGTGCCTGGTTCTGGCCTGCTATGTAAAATCTCCATGAGTGTTTGAATTCATCAGCGAATGGACAAATGTCATTGGTGAGCATGAGGCACTGCTTACCAGTTAAGATTCCAGTAGCTGAGGAACAAATCTTCACTCCAAAAGTAAGTAATTTCATCACTTTGGAGGAATTATTTGACTTTTTCATATCTTTGACATCACAATAATGAGGATGAAATCAGTAAAATAAATTATGAGGATAAAATGAGAAAAATGAATTAAGTGCTTAAGGCAATACTTGGTAACTAGTTAATATGCATTAATTGTGAAATAATTAATGAATGTTTATTAATTATTTAATGTTTATATACAACAGTAAGACTAATGGAAGAAGATATCAAGCAACATTTAATAACAGGAAAAAAGGTTTTAATTCATGCAAAGAAAATACCTTTTTATTATTTGTGAATTATCTGCTAAGTTTGTGTAATACTTGATTGACCCATCCCTACATAGTTTAAATATCTCATTAATACATAAAATAATTTTATTAAGATTAATATATATAGTTTTAAAAATATGTAACTTGCTATTATTTTCATTCTAAATATGTCAGATAAATAAGAAAAAGTTTTTCAATAAGATTTCTGAGAGGATGTCTATTGATTTGTGATGGAATTTATTATTATTATTTTTAGGAAGAAAAGGTGTAATTTGAAAGTTTCAACAAGAAAATCTATGGCAATTTGAGGAAAATCAATTCAATATTTTAATTTAATGAGTGCAAAATAGTTTTGAATAAGCTCAATTGACAAAGACATATTTTACCAATTAGTACACGTATTACAGGTAGAAATGATTATTCAGTGTGGTTTTGAATGTGGTCTGAAGCAAATGTTGAGATCACAGTTGAATAGAGAGCAATTGTGGTGTATAGTTGGAATGCTTACATAATTGAGCTTGATTATAATCATCCCTCTAATCACATTTTAAACTTTTCCTAATGAATAGATGGGGAAATTAGAAAAATAAAGAATGAAAAAGCAGTCTATTTAAAAATATTTTTAAAATTATTTATAGCCCTCACATTAATGCTTTCTAGTTTAATATTATAACTCCTTTCAGCTCTTAATTCAGGCATCTATTAATATTTTACATTGAGAAATTAATTCATTACAAATAATATTTTGCAGCTGCTTTGTCTAATTCTACCAATTCAAGTGCAATACACTTCCTTTTAGAAGGGATCATGTTATGGAAGGATAAAGAATATGGAAGTAGAGAGTCTAAGAACTAAATACCATCTCCTAAATCTTCTAAGGGCAAGATGCTAGGTGAATCTATTATTATTTATGAACTGATTATCGTAATAGTCTCAATTTCATTTACATGAAATTGAGGTACTTCTATTACTGTGTGTGATAAGATTTGAGTGGCTACACACATGTAAATACTCTAGTACATAGAAATGTTTGTTATCTTTGAATTTTTCTTCTGACACAAAATGCTACAGAATAATCAACCACAGAGAATGAAGTTAGATGTGGTAGACAATATGGTGTGGCCCTAAGACCCTTTGATTAGACCTGTGAAGGATAAGGACAGTGGTCCCCAACCTTTCTGGCACTGGGGACCAGTTTCGTGGAAGACAATTTTTCCACAGAATGGTGGGAGTGGTGGTTGGGGATGAAACTGTTCCATCTCAGAGCATCAGGCATTAATTAGATCTCATAAGGGGTATGAAACCTAGATCCCTTAAATCTAATGCCAGCACTGATTCTGCCAGGAGATAGAGCTCAGGCGATAATGCTCACTGGCCTGCCACTCACCTCCTGCTATGCAGACCTGTTCCTAACAGGCTACAGACTGGTATCAGTGTGGCCCCGGGGTTGGGGATCCCTGATTTAGGGTGTTGCCTAATAAACTTACACAAACATGGTTTTAAATTCTGAAGAGGCTTCTAAAAGCCTGAAGCTTGGCTTCACTCTTTCATCCATCCTTGCAATTTTAGATGTTTATACCCTTTTTTTCAGAATATTTAATTTGTTTTTTATGTAAATATGGAAAGGTTTAAAGTTTACCATTTTGCTATATATTTTCTATTTTTCCTACCTATTCCTTGCTTCCTTGTTCCCCCTTTGATGCCTTCTTTTGGGTTAATTGGATGCTTTTTACTGCTACACATTATTCTTACCATTGAAATTTGTGTGTTATACAGTTAAGTAGTTGCTCTATACAAGTTTACATTATGCACTTTTAACTTACAACAGTATCGTGCCAATCATTAAGCAATTTTACAAACAATATAAGAAACTTACTTTAAAATTAAAGATCAAATTTAAAGTGAAAATGAAAAAGATATATCATGTTTATGCTTTTCATCGTTACTTGGAGTTCTTATCTACTGACTCCAGTATGTGGGTTCTCTGTTAAACTGCTTCTGCTGCCTGTGATTCTCTTGATTACAGGTCACATATTTCTGCTTATTTTCATGTTTCATATATTTTTTGTTTTGTTTTGTTTTTTGTTTTGTTTTTGAGATAGTGTCTTGCTCTGTCACCCAGGCTAGAGGGCAGTGGCACGATCTCAGGTCACTGCAACTTCTGCCTCCCAGATTCAGGTGATTTTCATGTCTCAGCCTAGGATTACAGGTGTGCACCACCATGCCCAGCTAATTTTTGTATTTTTAGTAGGGACAAGCTTTCTCCATGTTGGCCAGGGTGGTCTCACACACCTGGCCTCAAGTGATCTGCCCGCATCGGCCTCCCAAAGTTCTGGGATTACAGGCGTGAGCTACCGCGTCTGGCCTTTCTTTCTGTTTTAATGCATGCCCTCTAACAGGTTGAGGAAGTTCCTTTCTATTCATAATTTGATGTCCATTTTTATAACTAATGGGCATTGAATTTTGTCAAATGATTTTCCCCATCTATTAAGAAAATTATTATTTTAGTCTTTATTTTATTAATGTGGTCTCCTAAAGAATATCTTATACACCCTTAAAAACAATCTCTAGAAAAATATAATAAAATAATAAATTTATGGAAAAAAAGCAATATATATTTGGCTTTTAAATGAAATGTTTTATAAATGTTTATAAGGCAAAGTTGGTTGATAGTGCTTTTCAGTACCAACAAGTAGGTCGAAAAGTCAGTAAAAATAAAGCTGTTCTTTACTTTTTGACCTACTTCTTATATCAATTGCCAGTAGTAAATTGTTGAAGTGTCTAATTGTGGACTTTTTCACTTCTACTTTTAATTCTGTCAGTTTTTGCTTTGGCTATTTTAGGATTCTGTTGTTAAGTACACATGCATTTGTAATTTTTATATCTAGCTGATACATTGATCCTTTTAAAATTATAAAGTAGTGCTATTTGATGCTAATGGCATATCTCCTCTTAAGTCTATTTTGTCTGAAATCAATATAGCTGCTATAGCTGTTATTTTAATTCAGACTAGAGTGTAGTGGTGCAATCTCAGCTCACCACAAATTCCACTTTCTGGGCTCAAGCCATCCTCTAACCTCAGCCTACCAAGTGCCTGAAACTACAAGCACGCGCCATGATGCCCA
Organism: Theropithecus gelada; assembly: GCF_003255815.1. Taxonomy (NCBI): domain Eukaryota; kingdom Metazoa; phylum Chordata; class Mammalia; order Primates; family Cercopithecidae; genus Theropithecus; species Theropithecus gelada. Next base: position 59,158,445 of record NC_037686.1, read on the forward strand.
GCTAATTTTTTTGTTTTGTTTTTTTTTGTGGAGACAGGTTTTTGGCATGTTGCCCAGACTGTCTACTACTCCTGAACTCAAGTGATCTCCACACTTCAGCCTACTGAAGTGCTGGGATTATAGGTGTGAGCCATCGCGCCTGACTTGCTTTTCTATCTAGTAGTTCCTATACATTTGATATTTTTTCCCATTCTTTTACTTTTAACTATCTGTCTTTGAATTTGTGTGTCTCTTTTATATTTAAATTTAATTTTTTCTTTGACACCCAAAAGTTATGCATAGTTAATATATACAAATTGATAATGTTTGGTGGTAAGTAAATACTTGTAAAACTATCACAATAGATTCCCTAAACCCATACATCAAAAGTTTTCCCCGCCCTTTTATTACTATTATTTGTGTGTGTGATAGGAACACAAGATATACCCTGAGACACGTTTTAAGTATGCAATACTTTATTGGTAGTATTTTAGTGTTAGTGGTAACCTAGCATGCAGGCACTAGGCTATACAGTGAATTCCTAGGACTTATTTATCTTGTATAATAGACAGTTACTACCTCTGGAATAATACCACATGATTTCATTCTTCCGCTCCTGGCAACTACTATTTCACTCTTTGCTTACATGAGTTTCACTGTTGTAGGTTGATTATGTAAGTGGTATTATATAACAGCATTCTCTTTTTGTTTTTGGCTTATTTCACTTGGTATGATGTCCTTTAAGTTCATCAATGTTGTCACAAATTGTAGGATTTCCTTCTTTTTAAAGCCCAAATAATATTCTTTTTTATTTTATTTATTTTTCGAGACAGACTCTCACTCTGTCACCCAGCCTGGAGTACAGTGGCATGATTTCGGCTCACTGCAACCTCTATCTCCCAGGTTCAAGCAATTCTCATGCCTCAGCCTCCTGAGTAGCTGGGATTGCAGGTATGCACCAAAACACCTGGCTAATTTTTGTGTTTTTAGTAGAGAGGGGGTTCACCATGTTGGCCAGACTGGTCTCAAACTCTTGACCTCAAGTTATCCACCTGCCTCGGCCTCCCAAAGTGTTGGGATTATAGGCATAAGCCACTGTGCCTGGCCAAAAGGTTGAATAATATTTTCTTGTATTTAGATATATAAATATAGATATATTTAGGCACATAAATATATTATATTTTGATTTAGTCTGAGAAACTCTACCTATTGATTATTTAGTCTATTAATATTTATTGTAATTATTGATATTGTTGGTTTTTATAGCTGCCATTTTCCTTTTTGTTTTCTATGCGTTTCACAACTATTTTCTTGATCTGTGTTCCTTTGGTGCTGTTTCTTTGTTAAAAATATATTTTAGTGCACTAGTTGAATTTATTTGTGGACTTTTTAATGGCATAATATTTAGTTATTTATTTAGTGATTGATTATCGAATTATGATATACTTGTAAATATATGCCAATCTACTTTGGGTTAATATTGACTTAATTCTTCTTTTGTTGTTATCATCATACACTTCTTTTGTTGTTATCATCATACATATTCTCTCTCTCTTTTACCTATGATAAAACTTAAAATGCTGTATTGTAATTATATAATGCAATTTTATTTTTTGAATAAATTAGAGGAAAATATAGCATGTTTCTTAACATTTATATTTACTAAAATAATTATTATTTCTGTTGCTCTTTATTTCTTTGATGGATTTGAGTTACTCTCAGGAGCTATTTTATATATTTTATTTAAAATAAGAATTTATTTTTGTCCTTCTGTAGGGTGGTATCCTAGCAATGAGTTATTGTTTTTGTTTATCTGTAAATGCCTTATCTCACCTTCATTTTCGATGAGCATAGTATTCTTGGTTGATGTGTTCATTGTTTTTGGATGTCAGAAGCTCATGATGTGTCTAGGTGTAGTTCTTTTACTACATTCTATTTTTTTTAACCTCTTTGAATCTAAGTCTTAAAGTTTCTCATCAAACCTGAGAAGCTTTTGGTTGTTATTTCTTAAATACAGTTATTCCTTTTTCTTTCTCCTTCCATCTGATGCTTTAATTACATGTATCTGGGAACTCTTTATATTGTCCTATAGGTCTCTCATGCTCTGTTCATTTTTCTTCAATTTTTTCTGTTATTTAAATTAGATAAATTGTATTGTACTATCTGTAAGTTTACTGTTCTTCCTTCTGCTATTTTAACTCTCTTATAGACAATACATTTAATTTTAGAATTTTAAAAAAATTATAGTTTTCATAATTTTTAGCTCTAGAATGTTCATGTGATTCTTTTAAATAATTATATTTCTCTACAGATATTTCCTATTTACTGAAATATTTTATTCAAATGTTTGTTACATCTTTAATTATAATGTTATTTAATTCCTTGGGTATGCTAATAACAACAATTTTATAGGGTTTTTTTGCTGCTAAATTCAATATCTGGTCCCATTTAGAGTGAGCTTATGTACACTTATATTAGCCACTCTTTTGTACATATTTACATACCCCCTAATTTTTATTAGAACCTGTGAATCATAAAATATGTAGTCAGTAACTCCAGAGTCTAATGTTCCCCCATGTTGCTTTATACTTTATTTATTTTTCATGTTTTGCCTGGATTAAAACTCTGGGATTTGTCCTTCCATGATGTGTAGCTACTGATTTCTTTGCCTTTTTCTGTTGCTGTTTTTAAAATTTATTTTTCATTTTTATCCCAGCTCCCTCGGGATGTCTCTATCTCTGTACATCTTAGTGAACAGTCAGTGATTAGAAATGAGTCTCTGCTCAATCAACTCAAGTTTGTAAAGCTTCTACCCTCTGTCAATTAATCTGTCAGTAGGCTGAGAAGTACATTAAGTGCACAGCCGTTTTCAAGCTGGCTCGGCTTTAACTGTCTGGCTTGTTTCGCCTCTATGCAGATGCACACTTCACTCATTGGCCAGGCATATGTAGAGAACTTATCTAACTAAAATCTCTAATGTTTATAATTTTTCAATACATTTCTGGGTTATGTGCTATTTAAGTTAACCAGGATCTCAAACTCAGGCTGGAGTTGCAAGTGTTTACTATAGTTTCCTACAATTTAATTTAATTTATTTCTTTTACTTTTCCTACCAATTATGTTGAGGAAAATTTTTACCTTTGTTTTAAGTTAACTTAGCCACCCATCTCTGTCCAAAAAGTTGCTCATTTCCATGGCCATCTTCCCTTGGAAAACCTACCATTTCTGCCTTCTTAACTAGAAGTTAGGTGGATGGAAGCAGGCCTAAGCAAGAAGGCTAAACATACCTGCAGTACTTAACCAAAGATACAGACATTTTTCATGCGTCAATGTTTCTCAACTTGTTTTTGTCTAGAGTAACAAAATAAAATTTTTTGACAATTTTTGTACTAGCTTTGGGGAAGATGATTTGTAGATGTCTTTACATTCTCAGAGATGAATCCTCTTATTGTTTTCACAAACATTTACTTATTATTTTTGTGTACCATATACCAGTATCATAGGGATATATGCCTATGACCATGTATTGCTCTTTCACTATTTGCTATTTTAAAATAATCTCAGAAATGTAAGACAGAGTGATCTACTTGGAATAAGTAGATTTTATATGACAATGAAAATATCACTACTCCTTGAACCAAGTTAACATTTGTATTTTTAAGACAGAAAATATATCAAATATATAAAATAAATTGTGATTAAAATTTTTACTCTTCCACAGATTTTTCCAGATGATATTAATAAGCATTTTTCATGTTGATAATTCATAAATAAATAAATACTCAGAGTGATAGAATTAATTTTTCTAGGACCTAAATATAATTAAATGAGTCATTAAGAGTTTCTGTGATTTTTCTTTTCTTTTTTTTGAGATGGAGTTTCACTCTTTCGCCCAGGTTGGAATGAAGTTGTGCGATCTCGGCTCACCGCAACCTCCATCCCACTGGGCTCAGTGATTCTCCCGCTTCAGCCTCCCGAGTAGCTGTGATTATAGATGCACGTCACCGTGCCTGGCTAAGTTTTGTATTTTTAATAGTGACACAGCTTCGCCATGTTGGCCAGGCTGGTGGAACTCCTGACCTCAGGAGATCCACCCACCTCAGTCTCCCAAAGTGCTAGGATTACAGGTGTGAGCCACTGTGCCCAGCCACATTGCCTTGATTTCTAAGTTCCCTTTCATATATGTTCTTCATAGAAATTTTACTAAAATGAGATTTATAAGCAGTACAATAATAAAATATTCACATATAAGTTATCTCATGATTTGAATTTTTATTTTACCTTTATAGTTTAATTGATGTTAGCTTTGGTTATTTATTGAAGTAGTTCTTTAAATAAAGAAATGTTTGAAATTTGAATCAAAACAAATTAATTTCAGGTAGAAGTTAATATCTGTAGCAAAGCACTATTCCTTATGTCTGTGTGTATAGCAATTTATCATTAATAAATCTATTTTTATATTATCATAATTAGTTAACACATTCATATTTTGATACAATATTATATGTACTTTTTATAATTAGATAAATTTAATAAATATAACTTCATATTCATGAAGAATGAAGATATAGACTATTCAATATACTTTGTGTAAGTCGTATTGATATGTATGCCCAAATCTGATTCATACCACATAGACGATGTCTGTCTCTAGGGTGAATAGAATTACTTAAGTGCCACTTTAAAAGCAAGAAAAATCTGTTAACTGTCATGCACCATTCAATTGTATGGAAACTTTAGCATTTATGTTGTTCAGTAGAGCTGTCTAAATTGTGGCCTGGCAACTCCTGAAAAACAGATTTCAGAGTGACAAAAAGGTGTTTCTTTATATACCAAGATATTAAACTGTTTTTGCTATAATGTCAGTAACAAATAAAAAATATACAATAAAGTATGCTAGAAGTTACTTTGTGTGTCAAATAATTTGTGAGATATTTTGTCAATTGTTACAATTGAAACTTCCCTGGCATTAGGAATGGTTAAGGATTCTTTGCTTGTTTTGTATAAATTCATACTATGATGATTAGAAAAAGAATGTGTAATGAGAAGAACACTGCTTCTAACTTTTAATTTTCAAATGAAGTTTACACCTAGAACTTCATTATACATTTTAAATATAGCACCACGACTGCTTGAATTAATAACTATTCAGAATTCCAACTAATGAAACATGATTTTACATTAGTTTTGAATTAAGGATATATCAGTTATCTCAAAACATCCTTCACAGTTTGTGTGTGTTATGTAAATTTAAAAAAAAAGTATAAACCATACTGAGATTTTTCTACTCAACCTTTACATTTTAAAGAATTTGAGAAAATAAAAACTCTTCTTAAATAATTATCTTACTGAAAAAGTCTTGGATATAAATTAGTACCTACCAATTAGATGTACTTACAGAGATTTGAAAAGTGAAATTGAGGTGGGGTGGTGATCAGTCTGGGACTGCTGGTAGTTATAATGGTCTAGAAAGCTCATGAATTTCTTCTAGCAGTTTCTAATGCTCATTCTGCATGAAGTTCCATCTTGGATTAGATGAAACAGTAGCTGTAGAGGCAGCCTGTTCATATGAGTCATGAAGCTGAGGATTCTGTCTTTAGGTGAACATTCTTCAGCCTATTAGTGTTCAGAGGCTGCAATGGCAAAGTCTGAAAGATAGCTCTGTATAGTTCTAAGAATAATTCTAAAATGCATTACCTAAAACATGCTTTTCTAACATTGTACAATTTTTATGAACTCCATGCTTCTTATATTAGATTTATTTTTGAACAGAGTCACCTAGCACAATTTTTGTTTCCTCTATTGAATTCAGATTTACAATATCTATTTGTGAGTTGTTGATTTAGCTATTTATTAGTAAAAATGCAAATGCAAAAATAAACTATTCTGGGAGATAGCCACTTAAAGATAATATTGATATAAAAAATGTTATTTTTTCTCTAAGGAAACAGCTTCAACTAAACTTTTAGGTAAGGATAAATTTTAGTAGCCATTATTTCCTAGTGAAAATGTTGCATATTACTAACATAGGCACCTTTATATAATTACTATCAGGAAGAAGTCTTTAGAATTGAAAAACTGCAGATAGACAAAGTTTTGAATTGCACTTACAATGCCTTCAGAGAAAAATACTATACAACAAATTTATGTTGACCATGTACTGGTACTACTTATATCATGATGCTGAGGAAAAAATATTTCATAATTCTGAATGTCAAGTCATTTAATATTGATTTATTTGTCACTTCATAATTATACAACATTATTAATTTGTAAATATGTATAGAGTATTGATAATATATTGACTTTGAAAATTATATTTAGGAAAGATATGAATTATAAAAGAAAAATATGGAATATTTCATTTTCTTTAGCTTTATTATTTTGAAACCTTAAACGTGAAATTTTGTTTTCCAGTATCATTCTGTGCTCAAGTCTACACACTTTTAAGTGAATTCAAGTTTTACTCTCTGTTCACATAGCAGGCATCCTAGAAATAACTGTTTAAGGACATTTAATTCTTCTCAGGGCTCTATTTAACAGGAATACAAAAAAAAAAATTCAGAAGTTTGTAAAACATAGTATTTTATATTTCTCAATATACATCTTAGTGCCCAGTAGCATTATTATTATAATTATTACTATATTTTGGATGACTTCCAGGATTTTTTTCATCTTCCATCTCCAAAAATGTAATACTAGAATTCTAGGTTTGAATTTCTTTACAAATTACATCTACTGCTTGATTTCTGTAGGCCTTTTCAAATTCCATACCAATGAAAAATGCCGGAAGGTTCTTCTACAAGTCTCCCTCTACTTTTTAAAATCAATATATACCAATAAAATTGGACATTAGAATGTACATATTAAAGAAAGAGCACAAAGCATGGCCGTGTGAAACCGGGGGTATAATTAGTGATTGAAATGTCTCTTAGATTTTCTTTACATCAGTAAGGTGACTGTGCCTGGTATCGCTAATACTCTAATGTCAAGTTGCTTTAAAAAGTACAACTTCCTGTTAGAAAGTTAATTGGCCTATTGTGTTTTCCTTCAAATCCTTAATACTAGACAAGTGAGTAATATATCTGTAAAGATTCTGGCAGTGTATTTAGGTTAACCAAATATATTTACCTTTAATGTTAAGCCAAATTAAATAAAATTCTAGTATTTCACAATTATTGGTGTATAATGTAGTATTCCTATTATTAATTATGTGAAGTACAACATGTAACACTTTACAACCCTAGCCTATTTTTATTTCATTGGTTTTTATGTTGCTATAGGTATGGACAGATGTATGGATGCATGTAACAGATATTTTCTGTACTACCTGAAATATGAGGGCAAATTTTGATTATATTTACCATATTGTATACATAGATTATCATAGCATCATTCCATAAATACATGATGAATGAATAAATATAGATATTTGCATCTCCTATATGCAAGATATTGTACTAAACCCTTGGATTTAACATTAGCAAACTAGAGAATCCCTGATGCCACAAAAGTTGAAACAACTAAGAGTAGAGACCATATTAAATTAATAATCTTCAATTTGTAACATTCTAATACATTGGGAAATATAAATTAATGTTTAACAATCATGCTTCTGGGAAAGGAGAATAAAGTTGCTAAGTATACATTTCTGCCTAAACAAATAAACAAACCAAATTCTAAGATTATTTAATCAATATACTGAACAGGCAGTGACAGAGAGTCATTCCTGGAATGAGAAACAAGTTGAGTCCTATTATTACCCAAGCATAGAGCCCTGGAGAGTTTCTAGAGCAGGAGAGGATGTGAAACTTCCAGGGCTGAGGAGAGTAAGCTTGAAAGATTGAGGATGAAAATTTCCTAGGGTTCACAGAACGAATTCTAGAAAGGAGAGAGCTGTATAAAGAGAAAAATCCTGAGAGATGCGTATGATCCTCCACAAGTATTCAGCAGAGGACTGATGGGTGTATTCATGTGGAAAATGCCTCAGATGAGGGAAGAAGTATGCAGTCTCACACAGAGCATGGGATAGAACCTGTTCCCACCAGCCAGACAAGACTATCTCAGAATTTATAGTTCATTGGATATAGTACTCAAAGGCCATTCCTTCAGTAACGTGGAGTAGCTAGCCTGAACCTGAATGCTGCACTGGTCTAACTTAAAATATCTTGTAAGCAAGATTTAAAAGGATCAACCTTGTTCTAATGACTTAGTTGCATCCCAGAAGAGAGCACAAACAAAACTATTCAATATCAAAAAAAGCAAAATTCACAATGTCTAGCATCTAATGAAGGATTATCAAGGATAAAAATATCAGCAAAATACAATTTATTATGAGTTAAAAAATTAACCAAAAGTGAACCAAAGCCTACACAGATACACAGATGTTCACTTAACCAGAATAGGACATGAAAACCCTTATCATAACAGTATTTCGAACGCTGGAAAAGTAAACCATTGTATGCAATATATAAAATAGAGTCATAATAAAATTCTACAAAGGAAAAATACAATATTTGTGATTAATGATACAATGTTGGAATGAATGGCAGAATCAATATTGCAGACAGAAAAGATAAGTGAAATTTTAGGCACTGCAATGAAAAAAATATAAAGAGAAAAAGTAACTTAGAGTATTATTTAACTGTAGGAAATCTTCAGGAAGTATATATGTAAATAGAGTTCATGAAGAAGAGGCTAGAGCAGTAGTAGCAGAAAACTGTTTTAAAAAATAATGGTCAAACATCTTTCTAATTTGATGAAAGTTATAACCACAGAGAGTCAAGAAGTTTAACACTTCCCATGCACAATAAGCATGAAGAAAATTAAACTGAGTGGTATCATAATTAAGTTGCTTTACTAAGGAGAAAATCTTTAAAGTGACCAGAGAGAAAAGACATGTTTTTTACAGAAAAAACAAAAGATGAAAATGTCTGTAGATTCTTCATTGGAAAGAATGCCAGAGAGTGGAGGAATGTTTTTTAAGATGAAAAAAATCACTAAACTAGAATTTTGTATCCAAAAGAAAACAATAATTATGTAACAAAACTTGCAAACATACACACACACAAAATCCTGTCAGCTGGGAATTTCATATCCAACAAAAAAATCGTTCAAATTCGAAGGGGCAATAAAAAATTACACAGTTGAAAGAATTAATCTCCAACAGACGACGTTATAAGAACTGTTATAGGCCATCCTTCTGGTAGAACGAAAAAACATGAAAAAAAAGATGAATTTACATAGCATTGGAAAAAGTAACAGGGTTGAATATAACATATTTCCTTCTTTCCTAAATACTTTTAAATAATAAATGGCTATGTAAACACAATAATAACAATGTATTGTCAGGTTATTAACATATGTATAAGTAAATTATATGACCACCACGGCATAAATTATAAGAGGAAAGTTACAAAAGTAAATATTTTTAAATTCTTATGCTATATGTGAAATGTTGGAATGTCCCTTGAAGGTAGACTATTTATTGGTTGTCCATGCCACCAAACAATATGTGGCATAAACCCTGCAAAATACATGACAAATGCTTTCTTTCATCCTATCAGTGGGAATGATTATTGAACAGAACATAGAATATGAATGTCCAGAAATAAGACTGTGGGACCATCCACTTAAGTTAATTGAAATTATTTGAACATCTAATATGTTCCATCACTATGATTAATCAAAATTGTTAAAGCATACATCCCTATAACAACAGAACTGACGAATTTAAGACTTGTATCATGTTCTTGAGTAGCTCTATAAAGTTTTGACTGTAGTTGAGATGCATCGGTATCATAGAAAAGCATACTGACAGTTGAAAATTCTGTTTTCAATTACACTGATGATATGCCTGAAGCTGTTCTGTAATTGCATGATTTAAGAATTGTTTTTCACTGATATGACCAAATTTTTCCAAAGTAATGCTTAATAGAAAGCTGCAAACTGTTGCAGCCCTGCAAGAAGGTATTTTACAAGTAATTACCAGAATGAGTCACCCTTCTGGAGGCAGGAGCAACATTGATTTTTAGTTCCTTTAAGGATTGAACTTTTTGTTTCTTTTAACTTACCTGAAAACCTTCAATAATGAAATTGTGCTGACTGAACATTTAATCATGAACATGTAAGGTAGTGACATATGGGAAAGATGATTCCCTTACTTCTTTCAAAATATATTTGAAAAATAAGGGGCTGGAGATAAATAATTTGCAATAAACTTTGTGAAGATGTCAAACTTTGTTGGCATCTTAAACTGTGCCAAAATGCCAAGTCTATTTTAGGGTGAAATTACTTTGTATTAGTTTTTAAATTATAGATAAATAGTATATAGATAGATGAATGTCAAAATTAAGATCAAACTATATGCCTCAGCTTTCACCCATTCTTAATGTTTAATTAATTTTATCACTCATTCCAAATAAATGATAAAACTAGGAAACCCACTTCATAGAATAAAAATAAGTTTCTTTCATTGATTGCCTCTAGTTTTATTTCATAAACTTACTTCTTATGATATAAATTTTTTTATGACGAAAGTGTGTCTATACATAGATGAGGTACAAGCTAAGTCTGAAAATCATGATAAGAGAGACTATTTTATTCTAATTAGTATGTTTAAGATTACATTTAACATTTTATATAAATGACATGAAATATGTTTTTATTTTATATTTTACTCAAAGCAGTGATTTATATTCTATGTATGTATCTGTCTGTCTTGTCTGTTTGTCTATCTTAGGCAATATGCAAATACTAAGTCATTTATCTTTCTGGGGGTCCTTGGTACTGTCTCTTCTCTTTGAAGAAGGCTCTTCATTAGGCCAACAAACTCGTATCACACAGGCCTATATGCCAGGCATTAAGTTAGCTACTAGGAATACTGACAATAAATTCAAAGTCGTTCATCTAGAGAAATTTGGAGCAAATGTTTTGTGGTAGGAAAAAAAAAAAACTAACACAATTTTCCTCAGTAATTCTTTTCTAATTCACTTATGGGCCAGTGTTGGTAGCTCTATGGAAGAAATAGTTGTATAAATAGTACTTATATAATCTCATCATTGTAGCTCTATGGAAGAAATAGTGGTAAGAATAGTACTTACATATTCTCGTAATTAAATGTACAGATGATTTATTTGTAGTAATACACCCTTTCTCTTGATTTAGTATTTATGAGTGACTTTACTATTTCCTAGCTCTATGAACCTGTTTATTTTACTTAAACTTTCTGGTTTCAATTTCCTTCCCTGAGAAATAAAGATAACAATAACTCCTCATAGAATAGTTATGAAAATAAAATAATGCAAATCAGCTTTATTATAATAATTATAATCAGCTAGAATAATGCCTGATGCAGATATCACTAAATGCCAGATAGTATTTTTAATTATCATGAAATACTAAGTAAACTATCGCTTTTAATTTTTAAAAAATCAAATATATAGGAAAATAATAATAGCTATTGAATATTAAAATTGCATTTGTAGTTATAAAACAAAAAATAAGCACTGTAAATACTAAAATGCCTCTTTCATAGGTTTGCCTCCATACAAAAGTATTTTCTACTCCTCTATCAAAACATCCTTCTGAAGTTCTATAACACTACGTATGATAAAATTTACTTGGTAATTATCTAATCATTTTATTGTCATCATACCTTTTTTTCTATGTTCTATTTTTCCTTTTTAAGGAAATTCTGCTTTCCCAACTGGATTTTAAGATATTTGGAAGCAAGTAATAGGTCTTATTCTTTCCTATCCTCCTAATATAAACATATTATTAACTACTTAAACATCTCTTGACTTTATTTTTAGTAATTTTAAACTGTAAAAAATTGCACGAAAGAGCTGATCTACTATAATGAAAACACACGAGTCTCATAGAAGATATTAATCCTTGAATTCTATTTTGAAAAACAATGAAAAAATAATGCCTATTCAACATATGGTTTATCTCATTTTTTTTCACAGCGGTTTATGAGAGAGTTGCTATTTTCCTTATTTTACTTATGAAGAGCTTGAGGCTTATAGAGGTGAAGTATTTTGCTTAGCATTGCATAGCTAGACAGAGTAAGAGTACAGGACCAAAAGGAATGAAAAAGTTTATCTGACTTTAAAGCTTAAAATGTCCATTAAAAAAAACTCTAACACTATGTAACTTACACATCTCCATCTTCTTAAGCCTTTCATTTTTTTATTTCAATAAATATTCTGGGATATACATACCAATTCTCATATTCAAATTTTATAGAAAGTAGCAATGAAACATTTATGCTGTGTCTCTATTTTATAAAAAAACAGACCTGTATCTACTCTAGCGGGAAAGAAATGCCTATGTTAAATATTTTTATAACTTTATCAAGAAGACACTGGTATGAACAAACAGACAAGCTTGTTTCTGAAATTCCACTAGGAAAGGCTTTCAACAATAGGAGATCAGTCAAGTTTATAATTTCATTGTTTTCCATACACCTCATTACTTTCTATTTCTGAGCAAAGGGTCATGTCTCCATCATATGGCTTAAAATTAACTGTGTGAAACCAAGCTCAAGTACTAAAAGTTAAATGTAAAATTAAAAATAAGATATGTATAGAAGAATAAATTGAAGAATAAACTTCACTTTCACGTACAGAATCTTGTTATCTTCTGCCAGATGAACTGCTGTTAAAACATTTGCCATTTAGCAGAAGGTGTTGCTAATGAAATAATGAAGATAGAAACTCCATAATTTCCTGTAGATTTTATTCTCTCTGACTGTTCTCTAAATTTGAAATGTTTTGGAGCTCTGTATCTTCAACTATATCATGCTCATAAATATTATTTTGCACATTTCCAATACATGACTTAGAACATATTGAATCATGTATTGTATATTATGAAATCTCATTCTTAAATTAGTGAACAATGAAGACTTCTCCAGGCTTAAATAAAGCGGTCACACCTATACTGTACCTTCCCATCCTGCATCGCCACTCAGACAAAGCTGCTTTATTTTCCCCAACTACATCACATTCCTTCATTCTTCTATCCTTCAAAATTTAAATGTCCTCTTATCTCACTTCCCTTTTCTTTCTAGCTAGATATTTGTCCCTTAAGATTAATTTTATATGCTGTAGTAGTTATGACTTTATAAACACTAATAGGATCATACCTCTGCCATAACTTTTGACTTATTTTGATGTGGATATTATTAGGTTGGTGCAAAAGTAATTGTGGTTTTTGCAATTAATTTAAAAAATGGCAAAAACCACAATTACTTTTGCACAAACTTAATAGCTACGCTTTTTTGTTTCTGTTTTTGCCCTTTTCTTTGCCTAGCATCCTCTTTTTCTACCTGTTGCTTTTCCATCCTGACTGGTTGTCTTGGGCCTATCCCGATCAATATCCTGTCTTCTTCCCCTTTGTTGAGTCATGTACATTATGAACCTGCAGTAGAATATCATACTCTGTGTAGCCTACGGTGACTGGGTCTCGGGAATGTGGTAGCAACAGGACCAATTAGAGACTTCCCTGATACCAATGTAGGACTGCTGGGAAAGAATTAGCTGAACTAGAAGTAATGTTATTCTGGGGCTGTCAGTTGTCTGGCCTTCTGGCTGCTGAGAATCTACAGGAAAATAAAGCCAGGTGAAGTGAAGAGGAGCCTTCATGCCATCGTTATACTGATAGATCCAGTGTATCAATCTGGAATCCAAATCCATCGCTGGACTTTACAGGTTTGTAAAATATCCTGTTTTCTTTTTGACAAGGTTAACCAGAGTTGAATTACATTTTTTTTTTCAACCAGTTGTGTCCCAATGAACAGAAATTATCAACAGGAGGGCATTTAAATACATAGTTAGGGAACAAAAAGTAGCAACAACCATTCTAGCTCTGACATGCAAGTTTTCAAGTGATTAGAAACTAAAAGTTTGAAAGGTTGTACCTTACTTTGTTCTCTAGGCACTGTACTTTGTTTTCTAGCTAACACACCCAATTGTTGCCTTTAGGGTATTTGATAGAGAAAAGTGAAGGACAGGTGTATTTGTGTTTCATTATGCAGTATTCAATAGTTTCTGGATGAAGGGGACACAGTTTGGCTCAGGTTGGCTCTTCTAATGATTCTTCATATCTTTATTCAGAGACTTCCGTTTATCTGTTCCAGCTATCCTAGGTTGGGCTGAAGATCAGATAGTCAAATACCCTGTGTGATATACAGCAGTCGTGATGTTTGCCTCAGGTAGTTAGAAATATTTTGCATGCATTTCTGGGTAACGAAGATCCACATGAAAACCAAGGCACAGGTGTATGGAGGATGATACATTTCACCATTTCACACAGAGCTCTTGCATTTGACACACTGGAAGTAGTAACAGAGAAAAATGAAATTTATTTTTTAGTTTTTATTTTTGCAGATGATAGTGATTTTGATAGTTCCATGATGTAAAGACAAATTAATGTAGTGATGTTGGAGTTTTATGTATGGAAACATGAGTGTATTTACATTTACTTATTATGACAGCAAATAGAATGGAAAATTATTATTTTCCTAGTACATCTTTTATATCCAGTAGAGAACATCAGGTGCCCATAAAAAGGGCTGTGAGGAGATGAGGAGCTGTTCTTGCCTATTTTTATCCGATTAATACTGAGTCCCAAATGCCCTAAGCGGGGTTAGCTTATGGCATGAGCCAGGCTAGTTAACCTAGGACACGTCTCTGAACCTTTGGTCTTGACTACATGTTTTTAACAAATGATTGAAGCAAGGACACTGGTAAAGAAATTGTCTCTTTTTGGGGGGGTTGGGAGGAAGAGGAAGAAAGTAAGGGGCAGAGCTGTTAGGGCAGGAGAGCTTTTAGCTAGTGGGATTGTGGCTGCCCTTTTTCTGCAACTTGGGGAAACCATGTCTGTGGAGTGATTCCAGGTTGTGAAAGACACAGAAACAAGAGCTGAAAAGACGGTTTAGGATGGCATGCCTTTTACTCCTGTTTAAAACAAACACGCTCCAGCTGTATTTTAATATACTTTCATACTTGAACCTGCTGATTACTATTTTAAATAAATACATTTGGAATACAATTAGACTAAAAATCTTCTTCGACTAAAAATCACCTGTAGGCTTGGAGATGGAAATATGTGTTGCTAATAATTATATCCCCAGTGACTAGTATTATGTCTGACACTAATCAATGCATGGCAAACTAGTGAACAAATGCAAATGCATAAGCTGTTACCGAACATGCTTAGGTAGGATCACAAAATTAATACAATTATTGTTCAGATGAAATTGCTATTTCTCACCTTTCTAAAAATAACACTGCTATTTCCTGTAGTTACAATCTTATGTGTCTGATAAGTTTTAGTTTCAAATTGTATGTATGTGTCAAAAGGCATAAGGCACATATATTATTTTTTTATAATTAAAAAAATCCATTTTATAAAATTATAAGTACAGTGAAAGAAAAGAAGGAAAACAGAGGGATAGAATAAAAGGAATATTAAAGGTCAAAATGTGGTTTCTTGACTTTATATGAGAGAACATTATTAATCATTATTACTGTTTACTAGAGTTATCAACTTTTTAGAATAATCAGAAATAGGAAAAGAAATTATGGCTCCTTTTTAAAGGTTAATTTTTAAAGACTTGTACTTTAGTAATTTATATTATTTAACTTTGCTTTCACTGAAAATAATTTTAACCTATAAATAGAAAATAATAATCCTCATCACCCAAATTAATTTAGAAAAAATTATTGGTGAAACAGGTCACTAACATTTTTAGTAAAAATATTTATATGAGTAATTGAAAAGTGTTATATTTTGAAAGATGAAATTCCAATATTGAACTACATAGCGTGGTGATTGGAGGTTCTAACACGTCTTAGTTATAATGCAAATTTATTTCATGAAAATACATATGGAATACCACTTTAATGTAATCTTTATTCATTAATTAAAAGCTTATTTTGTGCTAACTCATTTGCATTTAAATGTATTATATATTTCTAGGAGAATAAGATAGGCTTAATAATATTAGTTAATGTGGCTCTAATGCAATTACATTACATATAATATTTTTATTAAAAATTTTTATCTTCAAAGAGTTTTTCTTAGAATTTCTGTACTTAGAAGTATTTTCTTTTGTATGCTAAGAAAATGTCACTGATTCTATTTGTTCAACTTTATGATTTGCTATTAAAATATAAGTGCCATAATTAAAATATACTCACTATTTGAATTACAAATATCACATGATGCAGTGGTTATAAAGCAGAATTTAAGGTCACTTTCTCTAGATTCAAACTGTCTCCTCTACTTACTACCCGCCTACTATAAGATAATCTTTGTAAACATCAGTTTTCTAAAATACAAAGTAGTAATGAAAATATCTTTTAGAATATACTTGTATGAATGAATGAGATTATAAATATAAGACATATGGAAGATGTTTTATTGCTCTGATATCTACATGTAAAAGTTGAAGTAAGATGAATGCCTGTATTTCTTGTTTTCCCTTTTTAAAAAATTTCGGAATGAAGTTACAGGACTTCCATTTCCAGGAAAATGGAGTAGATGTACTTTTCCATATTCTTCCCACGACTTACAACTTGCAATCATGGTTGTTATATAAATATAAAATAGACCAGGCGCGGTGGCTCACGCCTGTGATCCCAGCACTTTGGGAGGCTGAGGTGGGCAGATCACAAGATTAAGAGATCGAGACCATCCCGGCTAACAGGGTGAAACCCCGTCTCTACTAAAAATACAAAAATTAGCTGGGCATGGTGGCACAGGCCTGTAATTCCAGCTACTCAGGAGGCTGAGGCAGGAGAATCACTTGAACCCGTGAGACAGAAGTTGCAGTGAGCCGAGATCGCGCCACTGCAATCCAGCCTGGCGACAGAGCCAGACTCCATCTCAAGAAAAAAACAAAAAAAACCCAAAAAACAAAAAACTCTCTCTCTCTCTATCTATCCATATACATATATATACAAAATGCTAAATGTTGTAGAGAAGACAGCCAGCAAGGGAACCAGGTAGCCAAGAATGACACAGTTGTCAGTTTTTTATTTTTTTCCTTTATTTTCTTCATATATCCCAGATTTACAAAGAAGCTGTCAATCTGGGAATGACAACAGGCACTCCAACTAAATTCTTTTCTCTCTAATCAAACACTAGGTTAAAGGCAACATAGCAAAAGAGAAAACTTTTAGTCCATTAGCACTCTACCACACCCAAGCGCCAGGAAAAGTTGTGCTCCTCTACCCTCCACATGTCAGCAAAAGCTGATTGGTGAACCTAGATTTCTATCCTTATAAAACTGGGAAGAACTGCTCCAACACACTTTCCACAGTAGTAGCAGAGAAGGCCAAAGAGGGAGCCAAAATTTCTATCCCCACAGGTCAGTAATGACACTCCTCTTTCTATTTTTGGATGATGTCAGAGGCAGCCTCATGGGGAGTCAGGACCTTTACTATTTCAGAATGACAATGCAGCCACCCCCACAGCAAGATGAGAGTAAACGGCATTGGGGAGCCAAAACTCCCACCCCTACTTGGCAGTTATGAGGGACCCTTTCCCCTTAAGCATCAACAAAGGTTTAATTGGGAAGCTATTGATAGATGTCTACTTTCACCATGCATTAATGAGACATTCATTCACCTGTCACAGACATGAAAAAAATAGTTAAAACAGATGGTTTAAATATAACATAGAATCCCATAACATAACATGAAAATGTCCAGATTTCAATCAAAGTTTACTTGTAGTACCTCAAATCAGGAGTTATATTGTGATAAATAATAAGAAATACATATTTTTATCTTTGACCCCATTTCCTAGCACATGGATCCTGACACCAATAGAATCTCCAAAGTGATGTTTTTGTATGCTAGTGAGATGACTGATGGCTGAGGCCTCCTTGATATCCTAAGAATGGGGTGTGTTGCCCGAAGAATCAACTATTTCATTAGAGGGTTTGAACTTTTTAGTCCAATTTTTGACTCTAGGTATGGGAGAGGGGTTAAAACTTGAGTCAATCAGCAATGACAAATGATTTAACCAATTATACCCTATGAAATGAGGGCTCCATCAAAAAATAAAAGATTGGGGCATGAAAAACTTATGGGCGGCCAAACACATGGGGATTGCTGTGCCCAGGTAGGACAGACAAGTGCTCTACTCCTTCCCCCAATACCTTGTCTTATGCATTTATTTCTTCTATTTCTGAATTGTATCCTTTTATGATGTGGGTAAGGGTGGAGTGTTTTCCTGAGTTCTATGAGTCATTTTTAGCAAATGACCGTACCTGAGGAAGGGGTTGTGGAAAACTTCAATGAATACTGATTGGTAAAACACAGGTAACCTGGACTTGTGATTGATCCCTGAAGTGGGGAAGCAGTCTTGTGGGACTGAGCCATTAATCTGTTATATCTGACGCTATCTCCTAGTAGAGAGTGTCAGAATTGAGTTAAATTGTAGGACAATCAATTGATGTTAAAAAACTGGTTAGTGTGGAAAATCTCCCTTTACCCCGATAGACATTTTGGTGACCAGAAATGTTCTGTGTTGAGTGAGAGTATGGGGGAAAAAAAAGTTGGTTTTGTTTTTTGTCTTGTTTTCTGTACACCAAGATGATCGCAAACTTAATGAAAACAATCAAGAGAAGACAATATGGAAATTATAGAGATATTCATTGTCAAACAAAAAATTTAATGCAGCCATGATGAAATGCTTCAACAAGCGCTTAGGAACACACTGGAAACAAGTACTAAAATGCCTCAGAGAAAAATAATCTCAGCAATGAATAGAATATGCCTGGAACAATAAAATGGAAATAGGAAATAAAGAGAAAAATACAATAACCAAAGAAAAGCTTACTGGAGGGACTCAGCTACAGAATCAATGGGATACAAGAAAGAACCAGCAAACTTGAAGATAGAACAGTAGAAATTACCCAATCTGAACAACGGAGGAAATAGACTGAAAACACAGTAAGCAGAGCTTCAGGGTCCTGTGAGACCATTATCGATGTTCTAATAGTTATGCTATTGAAATTCCAGAAGGAGAGGAGAAAGAGAGTGACAATAAAAAAGTACTGGAAGAAATGTAGATAAAACTTCTCAGTTTGGCAAGAGACATAAACATAAACCTGCAGATTTAAGAAGCTGAGCAAATATCAAGGAAGATGAATCCAAAGAAATTCACACCAATGCACATCGTATTGAAACCTTTAAAAACTAAAGCCAAATAAAACAATCTTGAAAGAAATCAGAAAATAAATACCTTATCTATAGTGGAAAAACAAATTGAATAGTGAAAATCATGAAGTCCATAATAAAATGGTACAATATATTGAAGTGCTGGAAGAAAAGCATTGGTCAACTGGGAACTGTATGTCCAGTAAAGCTGCTTTTTAGGAATGAAAGAGAACTCAAGACAGTCTTAAATGAAGCAAAACTAAGTGAATTTGTCACCAGCAGATCTAAGCTAAAAGTGCAGCTAGAGGAAGCAGTCTGAACAGAAAGAAAAGAAAAAATATAAACCTTAGAACACCTAGAAGGAAAAAAATAACATGGTAAGCATACATGTAGGTAAATAAATAGGCTTTTTTTTTCTTTGTCTCTTGTGACTTGTGAATTTTATTTGATGATTGAATAAAAAATTATAAACCAGTGTATTAAGGTTTGAAATGTACGTAGGAGCTATATTAAAAACAATTACATAGTAATTGGGAGGGTAAAAGAGAAGTAAAATTTCTATCCTTCACTCAAACTGGTGAAATGATTACACTGGTAAACTTCACAGGTTATGCACATAAATGTAATACTTAGAGCTGTCACTACACAAACAACAAATAGGTGTATTCAAAAACACTATAGATTAATCAAAATGAAATTATGTTAAAATTTCAAGCAATCCACCAGAAAGCAAGAGAAGTAAAACGGAGAATGAGAAAGCAAATAGAAAAATAAAATAAAATTGCAGACTTAAGCCCTAACATACCAATAATTGTATTAAATAAAAATGGTCTAAATGCACATTTAAAAGACAGGCCATAGCAGAATAAATGTAAGAATATGACCCTACTATATGCTGTTTGCAAACAAATCACTTCAAATATAGCAATATAGGCAAGTCGAAAGTAAAAGGATGAAATAAGATATATCATGCAAACAAAGTAAGGCAGTGGGGGTTATATTCATATTAAATAAAGGAGACTTCAGAGAAAATAAAATTACTAGACACAGAGATACAATCTAAGAAGGCAGAACAAATGTAATATGTATGCAGCATACAACAGAACTGCAAAAATATGAAGCAAAATCTGATAGAACTGAAAGAACAGATAACCCACAGTTATGTTAGAGATTTCAACAAGCTTCTCTCAGTAAGTGATAAAACAAGACGGAAAATCAGCAACAATGTAGAAGAATGCAACACCATCAACAACACAATCCAATCTACATTTATAGAGCATTTTACCCAACAACACAATACACATCCTTTCCAAGTGCCTGTGGAACAAATACCAAAATGCATCATACCCTCCACAATAAAATAAGCTCAGAACATATAAAATAATCAAAATAAATAGAAGTATTGTATTAGTCTGTTCTCATGCTGCTAATAAAGACATGCCTGACCCTGGGTAATTTATAAAGGAAATAAGTTTTATTAACTCACAGTTCATCATGGCTGCGGAGGCCTCAGAAAAACTTAGGATGAGGGTGGAAAGGGAAGCAAACACATACTCCTTCACATGAAGGCAGGAAGGAGAAGGATGAGTGCCCAGTGAAGGGGGAAGCCCCTTATAAAACTATCAGATCTCATGAGAACTAACTCAATATCACAAGAACAGGATGGGGGAAACTGCCTCCATGCTTCAATTATCTCCACCTGACCTTTCACATGACACATGGGGATTACAGGAACTACAATTCAAGATGAGATTTTGGTGGGGACACAGCCAAACCATATCAAGTGTGTCAAGTGTATTCAAAAAAAAAAAAAAAGGAATCGAACTGAAAATAAACAATTGGAAGATAGAAAAATCTCCAAACACCTGGAAACTAAACAATATACTTATAAATCATCCATGGGTCAAAGTAGAAGTACAAAAGGAAATTTAAAAAATATGTGGAACTGAATAAAAATTAAAACACAACATGTCAAACTTTGTGAAACAAAGTAAAAGCAGTGCTAAGAAAGACATATTTAACGTTAAATGCACACCTTAAAAAAGAAATGTATCAAATCACTAATCTAAGTTTACATCTTCATAATGTAAAAATGAAGAGCCAAATAAACCCAAAACAAGCAGCAGGAAAAGATAATGAAGACAAGCAGAAATCATTGGAATTGAAATTGGAATTGAAAAGAAAATAAACAATTGAGAAGATCAATGAGGAAAAAAGCTTATTTGAAAATATCAACAAAAATAACAACACTCAGGCAAGACTAACAAAGCAAAATATATATATATATATATATATAAAATATAAAAATAAATTATTAATAGCAGGACTAAAAGAACCAGTGACACTTACTTGATATGATTTGGCTGTTTCCCCGCCAAAGTCTCGTCCTGAATTGTAGCTCCATTATCCTCATGTATCATGGGAGGGACCCAGTGGAAGGTAACTGAATCCTGGGGATGGGTTATTCCCATGCTGTTCTCTTGATAGTGAATACATCTCACAAGATCTAATGATTTTACAAAGGGGAGGTCCTCTTTGCAGGCTTTCTTGCCTGTCGCCATATAAGACATCCCTTTGCTCTTCTTTTGCCTTCCACCATGATTGTGAGGCCTCCCCAGCCATATGGAACTGTGAGCCCATTAAACTTGTTTCCTTTGTAAATTACCCAGTCTCGGGTATGTCTTTATTAACAGCATGAGAATGGACTAATACACTACCAAACACTTTCAAAATAAGTCACATCAATTCTATATAACTCCTTTTAGAAAATAGAAAATACTTCCTAATTCATTTTATGAAGATAATATTATCCTGATGCTAAACGCAGGCAAAATTCATACAAAAACTCCAAAACCTTACAGACCAATATCCTTCATAAATATAGATTCAAAAATCCTTATCAAAATACTAGTACAGAAAATTCAGTAATATGTAAAAAGAAGTATACACTATGACTTAGCAGGTTTTATTCTAGCTATGCAAAATTGGATCAATGGAAATAGGTATTGGTTATCAGAATGTGAGATACTTGAAAATGGATTGATGTAGAGAATGTTGTTATCAAGAGCTGGTCTAGGAACTAACCAGAGGATTAAAAGGTTGACACACAGTGGGTGTCAAGATCATTTCAGGAGTAGAATTGAGTGAAATGGGGAGTCAGGTTATATGTGTATTGACATTATAATGAATTAATACTGGACGTGATCAATAAATATTTCTTAGTTTAATGAAGAAATAAAAGTATGAATGGGCACTTTCCATGTATCAATCAATTAATTAATGATGATAATTATTTGCCATACTTATAATTACAATATAGTAACAGTACTAATTACTAATCACATAAAAATAAGCACAGGCTACTGTGAGACATTTTGAAGATCTAACTTCAAACATTAGGAAATCCTTCACAGAGAATATATGACATAAAATAATATTCTTATAGTAAGGAAGAGTTTAGGACAGGATGTTGAGAAAATTCCAGTAGACAACATGTTCAAAGACAACAGCAATGGCTTTGACTTCTGCCTTCTTTGAGTGCAGAAACTAGGACAATGGGTTGGTATAAAATAAACAGGGAAAAAAGCAGCGTGTGACAAACGTTGTAAGAACACTAAGGGGTCCCTTCCAATGGGTCCCTCCCATGATGCATGAGGATTAATGGAGCTACAACTCAGGATGAGATTTTGGTGGGGAACCAGCAAAATCTTATCAAGTAAGTATCCCTGGTTCTTTTAGTCCTGCTATTAATACTTTGTATGTATATTTTTTTGCTTTGTCAGTCTTGCCTGAGTGTTGTTATTTTTATTGATATTTTCAAATAAGCTTTTTTCCTCATCAATCTTCTCAATTGTTTATTTTCTTTTCAATTCCAATGATTTCTGAGTTCAGAACACAGAGACAGAAACAAGGATAAATATTTTATGGTTTATCCAAAATACAAATAATATATATTTTAGATAGTTTTTGGAGGAGAAATAACTTTCCTGAAAAGTCTAAATTCTTAGGGATGTTCTCTTTAGTGGGTTCCTGTAATCCTCCACTGAACTGACGATTAGGTCATTGTTAAGTGACATACCAGTGAGTCTCTCAAGTTAGATTTATAGTCCTCCTATTGTGTAGCAGCACAATAACCCTTTCATAAGTATAATTTATTATGCAGGGCTTGCCAGTGATGCCTTTATCTGCTTATTAATTCAAGAGCACGAGAACTTCAAAATAGCAACAATGAAAAGCCACAAAAATCCACATCAACATTCAATGTAATTGAAGTATTGTGATAATTAAGATTAATGTGTGAATAATTGACATCTTAACAATACTGTCTTCAAATTCATGAACTCACAGTATATCATTATTTTATTGCAATTTTATAATTTTCAATATACAGATCCTGTACTTATTTTGTTAGAATATACCTAAACATGTAAGTATTTCATTTCCTTTTAGTGCTATCAAAAATTTTTTAAATATAATTTTTATAGACATTCATGTTATCTGTGAATAAACAGCTTTGTTTCTTTCTTTCTGATCTGTAAACATTTACTTCTTTTTATTTTCTTATTGTGCTGGCTAGGTCTTCCAACAAGATGTTGGATTGAAGTGATGAAAGAGGGAATTATTTTTGTACCTATCTGAGAAAGTTATCATCCATTCCTACTTTGCTGAGAGTCTTTTTTTTCATAAGTAATAAAGTATTTTTCTTAATTAGTTTAGATTATTAGTTTTCTTCTTTAGTCTGTTGATGTGGTAAATTAGATTGATTGATTTTTCAAGGGTTCAACCAGCTTTTTACACATGGAAAAATTTCATTGTGGTGTATAATTCTTTTAATACATTTTTGGAAATGTCTTTCAGTATTTTGTTGGGGATTTTTACATCCATGATCCCATCAGACACTGATCTCTATTTTTTTCTTTTAATGTCTAACTTAGTTAGGAATTAAGTTAATATTGGCTTCATTGATTAGTTAGGAGGTGTTTCTTCTGCTTTCTTTTTCTTGGAGAGATTGTGGAGCCTTGATGTATTTCTTTATTAAATATTTGGTAGAATTTACCAGTGAAACTACCTGGGTTTGGTGCTTTTTTTCCTCAAGGTTATTATTATTGTTTCAATTTATTTAATAGGTAAAGGATTATTCAGATGGTCTATTTCTTTTTGTGTGTTTGGCGGGTTGTGCCTTTCAAGTAATTGGTCCATTTTTCTTTTTATTAAGTTTTGGAAATGGAGTTGCTTATATTATCCCTTTAGTGTTCTTTCAATGTCCATGGGATCCATAAATATTTCATTAATGTGTTTTGAAATCAGTATGCAAGCAAGGTCCAAAGTGATATTGGTTCATAGACTTTTTAATTAATTTGCTTTTTGCTGGGTGCGGTGGCTCATGCCTGTGATCCCAGCACTTTGGGAGGCAGAGGCAGGTGGATCACCTGAGGTCGGGAATTCGATACCAGCCTGAACAACACACAGAAACCCCATCTCTACTAAAAAAATACAAAATTAGCCAGGTGTGGTGGTGCATGCTTGTAATCCCGGCTCCTCAGGAGGCTGAGGCAGGAGAATCACTTGAACCCAGGAGGCAGAGGTTGCAGTGAGCCGTGATCATGTCATTGCACTCCAGCTTGGGCAACAAGAGCAAAACTTCATCTAAAAAAGATTGTTTTCTCTCTTTTTATTTATTAAAATTTGTCACGAAACCCTTTTTTTTTTTTTTGTCCTCAGAGGACTTTGTTCTCTTTTGTTTTGTTTTGGTCAATCTCAAGATTATCTTCCATCTTCTATGTTTTCTGTAAATTGGTTATTAATCCAGAGTTTAATGAAATTAACCTTTGTTGTTTTAGACCATAATATTGCATATAATTGCAATTACCTAAATATCTAACAGTAAACAACTACATACATAAATTATACAAGATAAACTTTAAAAAGAGGAGAAAAAGTTGTATATTCTAGTAAGAAACATTCTTGTGATGGTTAATACTGTCAACTTGTTTGGATTGAAGGATAGAAAGTATTGATCCTGGGTGTGTCTGTGAGGGTGTTGCCAAAGGAGATTAACATTTGAGTCAGGGCTGGGAAAGGCAGATCCCCTCTTCATCTGGGAGGGTGTAATCTAATCAGCTACCAACAAGGCTAGAATATAAGCAGACAGAAAAATGTGAAGAGACTAGATTAGCCTAACCTCCCAGCCTACATCTTCTCCCATGCTGGATACTTCCTGCCCTTGAACATCAGACTCCAGGTTTTTCAGTTTTGGAACTTGGACTGGTTTTTCTTGCTCCTCAGCCTGCAGATGGCCTATTCTGCGACCTTGTCATTGTGTGAGTTAATACTTAATAGAATCTCATATTTAGAATATTTATCTTGTTCCATTAGTATTGTTTCTCTAGAGAACCCTGACTAATACAGGTTTTGGTAACAGGAGTGGTTCTAGAGGAACAGAATATCAAGGATGGAGTTATTTCATTGGTTTTGGGTTTCCTGGAGTTGGCTGCTTGATATGATCATACCCCAGAATGCTAAGGACTGTACTCCTAATAGTATGGAGAATACTGATAGTCCTTGATGTGGATTGTTTAGAGAATTATGCAAATAAATGCATTTGACACTCCAGATTCATTGGTCATGAGAGGCAAGGAGTTTGGTGACTATAGATGTAAATCCTTTGACCATATGTGTAGAACCAAGGAACATAATGAAATTGATTGGTTGTTCCTAAGTTCACAAAAGAAAGTGATGAAAGAAAATGATGAACTCAAGGATTCTGTCTCCCAGTTTCAAAAGCTGATACTGAGCCTCAGATCTGCTAGGATGACCCAGAGTGAGAGTCTTATCTCCTGTAGGGAAAGAGTTGAAACTGTGGAAAAACAGACAGAAGTTCTTATCATGTGAGTGGCTGACCGGCAACAAAAGGTGCGTGCACAGCCTCACCAGGTGTCTACTCTTAAAGTGAGGGCCTTGATTGGAAAATAATGGGACCCTGCAACTTGGAATAGGGACTTGTGAGGGGACCCTGATGGCACTGGGGACACTGAATTTGTAAACTCTGATGAACTTTTTGCCAGAAGAAACAGCTGCTTCATCCCCAGTACTAGCAACATCCCCATCTTACTGATCCATGCTGTCATCACCCTTTCCATCATTGTCTGAGGAGATGAACCTTGCACTGCCTGAGGCAACAGTGATGGCCTCCCCTGAGGCAGTTGCCAGGAAAGATAGTGTTGATTCCCCTAAGGGGTCACCCCCAACACCTCTGTTTGTGTCTAGACCTATAACTAAACTAAAGTTCTGGTGGGCAGCTAGAGGTGAGGTTGAGAGTGTGACCCATGAAGAAGCACATGACACTTTAAAAGAACCGTTTCAGTTCTCTAAATTATATAAATAGAAATCTACAGAACAGGCATGGGAATGGATATTAAGGGTATGGGATAATGGTGGAAAGAACACAGAGTCAGATCAGGCTGAATTTATTGATTTGGCCCCACTAAGTAATGACTCTGCTTTTAATGTTGCAGCTTAGGGGGTTAAAAAAGGTTCTAATAGTTTATTTGCTTGGATAGCTGAAATATGGATTAAAAGATGGCCCACTGTGAATGAACTAGAAATGCCTGATCTCCCTTGAGTTAATGTAGAGGAAGGGATCCAAAGCCTTAGGGATATTGGGATGGTAGAGTAGATAAGTCACTTTAGAGCTACTTATCCCAGCTGGGAAGATTCAGAAGACATACCTTTGACCAATTCCTTGTGAAATAGATTTGTGAGGGCAGCACCTGCATCTTTGAAGAGCCCTGAAATTGCTCTTATTTCTACGCCAGATCTAACAGTGGGAACTGCAGTCACTCAACTACAAAATTTAAACACAATGGGAATAACTGGATCTCAAGGTGGCAGGAGCCAAGTGGCAGCACTAAACCATCAAAGGCAAGGTGGGCATAGCTACCTTAATGAACAGCAGAGGCAAAGTGGCAATCAGAATAGTCTTACTCTTGTAGACCTCTGGCATTGGCTAATTAATCAC
The DNA here is from genome assembly GCF_003255815.1 of Theropithecus gelada. Classification (NCBI taxonomy): domain Eukaryota; kingdom Metazoa; phylum Chordata; class Mammalia; order Primates; family Cercopithecidae; genus Theropithecus; species Theropithecus gelada. The sequence goes on from NC_037686.1 coordinate 59,185,619, forward strand.
ACTATTCCTAGAAGCAAAATTGATAAGAAGCCTACTGCATTCCTACTTAATTTATATAAGCAGAAAACTTACAGATTAAATGGACAAAAGACTAATGTGAGTTATAAAAACAGAGAATTGTGGCCCCTCAATCACCTCCCAGACTTGAGCCTATTTACAGACCCAGATCCCCTTGAATGAAGTGGGGTGCAGGTGCCTTGAGGAAGAATCCCACTACATTACCGACAGTTTATGCAATGAGTCTTTTTCCCATCCTTCCCCAAGGAGACCTTGGGCTTTTTACCAGGGTAACTGTGCACTTGGGAAAGGGAAATGATCAGACATTTCAGGGATTACTGGACACTGGCTCTGAGGTGATGTTGATTTCAGGGAACCCAAAACGTCATTGTGGCCCTCCAGTTAATGGAAGTTAGGTAATAATGGAGTTTTAGCTCAGGTCTGACTTACTCTGAGTCCAGTGGGTCCCTGGACTCATCCTGTGCTCATTTCCTCAGTGCCAGAATGCATAATTGGCATAGAAGTACTTGGCAGTAGGCAGATTCCCCACATTGGCTCCCTGATTGGCAAGGTGACAGCTATTATGGTGGGAAAGGCCAAATAGAAGCCATGAGAGCTGCCTCTACCTAAAAAATAGTAAATCAAAAACAATATTACATCCCTGGAATGATTGCAGAGATTAGTGCCACCCTGAAGGTCTTGAAAGACATGGGGATGGTGATTCCCACCACATCCTTATTTAACTCTCCCATTTGACCTGTGCAGAAGACAGATGGATCTTGGAGAATGACAGTGGATTACTGTAAGCTCAACAAAGTGGTGACTCCAATTGCAGCTGCTGTACCAGATATGGTTTCATAGCTTGAGGAATTAACACATCTCCCGGTACCTGATATGCAGCCATTAACTAGGAGAATGCCTTTTTCTCCATTCCTGTCCATAAGACTCACCAGAAGCAATTTGGCTTCAGCTGGCAAGGCCAGCAATATACCCTTGCTCTCCTACCTCAGGGGTATATCAACTCACCGGCTTTGTGTCATAATCTTATTCTAAGAGACCTTGATCACTTTTCACTTCTACAAGATATCACACTGGTCTATTTACATTGATGACATTATGCCGGTTGGATCTAGTGAGCAAGAAGTAGCAAACACACTGTATTTATTGGTGAGACATTTGCATGCCAGAGGATGGGAAATAAATCTGACTAAAATTCAGGGACCTTCTACCTCATAATATTCCTAGAGGCCCAGTGGTGTGGGATAAGTTGCTGTATTTGGTCCCTTCTACCAAGAAAGAGGCACAACACCTAGTGGGCCTATTCAGATTTTAGAGGTAACACATTGCTCATTTGGGTGTGTTACTCAGGCCCATTTATCAAGTGACCCGAAAGGCTGCCAGTTTTAAATAGGGTCCAGAACAGGAGAAGACTCTGCAACAGGTCCAGGCTGCTGTACAAGCTGCTCTTCCACCCGGGCCATATGACCCAGCAGATCTAATGGTGCTTGAAGTGTCAGTGGCAGATAGGGATGCTGTTTGGAGCCTTCGACAGTCCTCCATTGGTGAATCACAGCAGAGGCCTCTAGGATTTTGGGGCTAGGCCCTGCCATCTTCTATAGATAACTAGTCTCCTTTTGAGAGACAGCTCTTGGCCTGTTAGTGGACTTTGGTGGAAACTGAACATTTGAGTATGGGTCACCAAGTCACCATGAGACCTAACTTCCTATCATGAACTGGGTGCTTTCTGACCCATCTATCCGTAAGTGGCACGTGCACAGCAGCATTCCATCAACAAATGGAAGTGGTATATATGTGGTCAGGCTTGAGCGATTCCTGAAGGCACAAGTAAGTTACATGAGGAAGTGGCTCAAATACTCATGGTCTTCACTGCTGCCACCCTGGAGTCTCTCCCCCAGTCTGCACCAATGGCCTCATGAGGAGTTTACTATGATCAGCTAACAGAGGAAGACAGGACTAATTCCTGGTTCACAGACGGTACTGCATGATATTCAGGTACCACCCAAAAGTGGACAGCTGCAGCACCATAGCCTCTTTCTAGGACACCCGTGAAGGACAATGGTGAAGGGAAATGTTCTCAGTGGGAAAAACTTCAAGCAGTGCACCTCGTTGTGCATCTTGCATGGAAGGAAAAATGGCCACATTTGCTATTATATACTGCTTCATAGACTGTAGCCAATGGTTTGGCTGGATGGTTAAGGTCTTGAAGATGCATGGTTGGAAAATTGGTGACAAAGAAAATTTGGGAAAGAGGTATGTGGATGGACCTCTCTGAGTGGTCAAAAACTGTGAAGATATTTGTATTTCATGTGAGTGTTCACCAACGGGTGACCTCAGGAGAGGGAAATTTTAATAATCAAGTGAATAGGATGACCCGTTCTGTGGATACCACTCAGCCTCTTTCCCCAGCTACCCCTGTCATTGCCCAGTGGGCCCATCAACAAATGAGCTCAGCAACATGGACTTCCACTCACCAAGGCTGACCTGGCTATGGTCACTGCTGAGTGCCCAATTTGCCAACAGCAGAGACCGACACATATCAAGGAATGGCCCCAATATGACACCATTCCTCGGAGTGATCAGCCAGCTACCTGGTGGCAGTTTGATTATATCAGACCTCTTCAATTATGGCATGGGCAGAGGTTTGGTCTTACTGGAATAGACACTTACTCTGGATATGGCTTTGCCTATCCTGCACGCAATGCCTCTCCCAAGACTGCCATTTGTAGACTCACGAAATGCCTTATCCATCGTCATGGGATTCCACACAGCATTGCCTCTGACCAAGGCACTCACTTTATGGCTAAAGTAGTGTGGCAGTCCACTCATGCTCATGGAATTCACAGGTCTTACCATGTTACCTATCATCTTGTAACAGCTGGATTGATAGAACAATGGAATGGCCTTTTTAAGTCATAATTACAACATCAACTAGGTGACAATACTTGACAGTGCTGGGGCAGTGTTCCCCAGAAGGCCATGTATGCTCTGAATTTGCATCCAATATGAGGTACTGTTTTTCCCATGGCCAGGATTCATGGGTCCAGAAATCAAGGGGTGGAAGTGGAAGTGGCACCACTCACCATCCCCCTAGTGATCCACTAGCAAAATTTATTCTGCCTGTTCCTGCGAACTTACATTCTGCTGGCTTAGAAGTCTTAGTTCCAGAGGGAGGAACGCTGCCACCAGGAGACACAACAATCCCATTAAACTAGAAGTTAAGATTGCCACCTGGACACTTTGAGCTCCTCCTACATTTAAGCCAACAGGCTAAGAAGGGAGTTAGTGTTGGCTGGGATGATTGACCCGGACTATCAAGGTGAAATCAGTCTACTACTCCACAACTGAGGTAAGGAAGAGTATGCATGGAATACAGGAGGTCCATTAGGACATCTCTTAGTATGACCATGACTTGTGATCAATGCCAATGGAAAACCACAACAGCCCTATCCAAGCTGGACTACAAATGACACAGACCCTTCAGGAACGAAGGTTTGGGTCACACCACCAGGGGGGGAAGAAAAGACACAACCTGCTACTTGCTGAAGGCAAAGGGACTACAGAATGGGTAGCAGAAGAAGGTAGTCATCAATACCCGCTATGACTACATGACCAGCTTCAGAAACGAGGACTGTCATTGTCATGAGTATTTCCTCCTTCTTTTGTTAAAAACATTCTTGTGCATGTATACACTTGTGCAACAAAATATCTTCATTTTATTTCCTTTTTCCTTTATCATGTGACATAAGATTTATTGACTTCATATCAGCATTTAAGTATTGTTAACTTTATGTATAGTATTTGGGTTGGGGATTGTTGCAACTGTCTAAAATAACCTACTATAGACCTGCAAATTTAGTTCAATATTTGGCAGAAGCTTAACAACTCAGTCCTGATTAGAATCTCTAATAGCATAGCACTTGATGTAGTAATGGCTTATTATGTTTTAAAATGCCACTATTCATCAGAAAAATAAAAATAATGGGAAGAAAGGGTTATTTATAGGTGATTGTTATTTTCATAGAGTACTCTGTCACTTGAATAATATTTTTCAGCATTTCCTGGGTCTTTAAAAGGTTTTCTTTAAATTAAGTCATATTGATCAATAAAATTCTCTCATTTTTCTTGCCATTATCAAAGAAATTCCAATATATGGAAATCAATAATACTGAATGTACCTAATACTAAAAATGTAAAATATCAGAAAAAAGACTAAATTCTATTTTTAGATTAACAGATACACATACATTTACCCACATTTTTAATGACATTTTGTTTCTTAAACTTTCAGAATATTACTAAATCAGTAATGATTTTGTGAGTAAGAAGCATAACAATACATAGTTAGAAAACAAATTGTTCTCCAGATAATGTTTTGAATTAATCTATTACTTTCATTTTCAAAGGAGAAATAGTTTTGAATAGAGTGCCACAAACCATTACAGAAAATTTCTTCTCTGCAGTTGTTTGATTTAAGGTTTCAATTATCTCTTGGTGCAAATCCTATGCAGTGATCCTGTGTAGAACATTTTAAAAATGTAATGAAAAAGGGAGGTATTTAAGGTAGAGTTCATTAAAATGCCAAAGAAATACTTAAAATACAGTACTAATAAAAATGTAAATCTTGTGATTTTGCTCTTTTAATTTAAGCTCAAGTAACGAACAAGATGAATGTAATCTGCAGGTAACCTTAAAGAATAATTTTTATACAAAAATAAACTTAGAGAAAAGCTTTCGATTTTTGAGAGCTATTCACTGTTTAATTTTCCTACTGTTTTTCTGGTCATATGTGTTTTATTTAGTTTTTCCAATTCAATTTTCAGTCATTTCTGTTTCGTTTCTAACTTGTGTTGGGAAAAAAAAATTTAACTAGCAAAATCACATACATATACACACATAAACATTGACAGAATGGAATTTGATTTGATGTTTCAGAAGTAGCATAATAAAAAACATAATAAAAAGAATATTTTGAAATACAGTAATTTAGAAACTTCATGAAAGTAATTTTCTCTAATCTCCATTCAATGATCCTTATCTTTAAATTCTCATCAATATAGAAGTGTACTTAAACATACTGGCTCAATCAATAACTGTAGTGTTGATTGACTCCTCTAATGTAGGAGTTAATATTTTAGTTTATGAGTGATTTTACCCTGAACACTCTTAAAACTTAATGATAAAAAGTGTGATATAGCTATGCTGCTATTCAAAAAGTTTGCATGAAAATATTGCAAGTAAGGAAACACTTCTTCCACTAATTAAACATTTTTAAGGCCCAGTGGCAAGTATTGTATCCATTCAACAGAAATAATTAATGTCGTTCAAAAGCTTTGCATGTAAACATGTAATAGTCTGCATCAAAAGACAGGTCCTTCTAATTCTTTAAAAGTATTCCTTGTTATATACACTACTAACTTTTAAAACAGGTTTGTATTGACCAAACAGAATTTTTTTTAGAGCAATATTCTCAGTTCCTTTAGTGTCGCTATAAAGGAATATCTGAGGTAGGTAATTTATTAAGAAAAGAGGTTTATTTGGCTCACAGTTCTGCAGGCTTTACAGGAAGCATGGCACCAGCATGTGCTTCTGATGAGGGCCTCAAGCTGCTTCCATTTTAGGCAGAAGGAGAACTGGTGGTGTGTGTAGAGATTGCATGGCAGGAGAGAGGAAGCGAGTGGGGGTGGGGGGAAATACCGGGTTCTTTTAAACAAAGCTAGCCCTCCTGGGAACTCATAAGTGACAACTCACCCTTTCTCCACGTTGGGGGTGAATCTACACATGAGGAATCCATCCCCATGACCTAAATGTCTCTCATTTGGCCCCATTTCCAACATTAAGGATAGATTTCAACTTGAGGTTTGCAGAGACAAACATCAAAACTATAGCAGCAATTATTCAATGACTGTAAACAATACACATGTGAAAACAGATATTAGAATCAAAATTGTTCTTCTTTTTAATTCTAGAAAACACTTACCTTCTTATTATATAGTTTGGCCATTTCACAAAGACAAATGCACTCATTTCCTTACTTGGGTAAGTTAAACTGAGTTATCTGATTTTTTTTTCTGTGTGTGGTATTTACATGGGAGCTTTATTCTGGTTAAGGAGGCATTTGGAAGGAAACCATCATTCATGGAGCCTTGACTAAATCCCAGGAATTACGACAGATAGTCTTTTTTTTCTTTTTTAATTATACTTTAGTTTCTAGGGTACATGCCCACAATGTGCAGGTTTGTTATATATGTATACATGTGCCATGTTGGTGTGCTGCACCCATTAACTCGTCATTTACATTAGGTGTATCTCCGAATGCTATCCTGCCCTCTCTCCCTATCCCACAACAGACCCCAGTGTGTGATGTTCCCCATCCTGTGTCCAAGTGTTCTCATTGTTCAATTCCCACCTATGAATGAGAACATGTGGTGTTTGTTTTTTTGTCCTTGTGATAGTTTGCTGAGAATGATGGTTTCCAGCTTCATCCATGTCCCTACAAAGGACATGAACTCATCCTTTTTTATGGCTGCATAGTATTCCGTGGTGTATATGTGCCACATTTTCTTAATCCGGTCTATCACTGATGGACATTTGGGTTGGTTCCAAGTCTTTGCTATTGTGAATAGTGCCGCAATAAACATACGTGTGCATGTGTCTTTATAGCAGCATGATTTATAATCCTTTGGGTATATACCCAGTAATGGGATGGCTGGGTCAAATGGTATTTCTAGTTCTAGATCCTTGAGGAATTACCACACTGTTTTCCAAAATGGTTGAACTAGTTTCCAGTTCCCCCAACAGTGTAAAAGTGTTCCTATTTCTTCACATCCTCTCCAGCACTTGTTGTTTCCTGACTTCTTAATGATCACCATTCTAACTGGTGTGAGATGGTATCTCATCGTGGTTTTGATTTGCATTTCTCTGATGACCAGTGATGATGAGCATTTTTTCATATGTCTGTTGGCTGCATAAATGTCTTCTTTTGAGAAGTGTCTGTTATATCCTTCACCCACTTTTTGATGGGGTTGTTTGTTTTTTTCTTGTAAATTTTTTTGAGTTCTTTGTAGATTCTGGATATTAGCCCTTTGTCAGATGAGTAGATTGCAAATTTTTTTCCCATTCTGTAGGTTGCCTGTTCACTCTGATGGTAGTTTCTTTTGCTGTGCAGAAGCTCTTTAGTTAAATTAGATCCCATTTGTCAAGTTTGGCTTTTGTTGCCATTGCTTTTGGTGTTTTAGACATGAAGTCCTTGCCCATGCCTATGTCTTGAATGGTATTGCCTAGGTTTTCTTCTAGGGTTTTTATGGTTTTAGGTCTAACATTTAAGTCTTTAATCCATCTTGAATTAATTTTTGTATAAGTTGTAAGGAAGGGATCCCGTTTCAGCTTTCTACATATGGCTAGCCAGCACCATTTATTAAACAGGGAATCCTTTCCCCATTTCTTGTTTTTGTCAGGCTTTTCAACGATCAGATAGTTGTAGACATGTGGGATTATTTCTGAGGGCTCTGTTCTGTTCCATTGGTCTATATCTCTGTTTTGGTACCAGTACCATGCTGTTTTGGTTACTGTAGCCTTGTAATATAGTTTGAAGTCAGGTAGCATGATGCCTCCATCTTTGTTCTTTTGGCTTAGGATTGTCTTGTCAATACAGGCTCTTTTTTGCTTCCATATGAACTTTAAAGTAGTTTTTTCCCTATTCTGTGAAGAAAGTCATTGAGAGCTTGATGGGGATGACACTGAATCATTACCTTGGGCAGTATGGCCATTTTCACAATATTGATTCTTCCTATCCATGAGCATGGAATGTTCTTCCATTTGTGTGTGTCCTCTTTTATTTCATTGAGCGGTAGTTTGTAGTTCTCCTTGAAGAAGTCCTTCACATCCTTTGTACGTTGGATTCCTAGGTATTTTATTCTCTTTGAAGCAATTGTGAATGGGAGTTCACTCATGATTTGGCTCTCTGTTTGTCTATTATTGGTGTATAAGAATGCTTGTGACTTTTGCTCATTGATTTTGTATCCTGAGACTTTGCTGAAGTTGCTTATCAGCTTAAGGAGATTTTGGACTGAGATGATGGGGTTTTCTAAATATACAATCATGTCATTTTTTGTGTGTGGTATTTACATGGGAACGTTATTCTGGTTAAGGAGGCATTTGGAAGGAAACCATCATTCGTGGAGCCTTGACTAAATCCCAGAAAGTACGACAGATAGTCTTTTTAAACTGAACATAATTTTCTTTCCTCTACTTTGCCCCTCAATAACATGTTTTCAGTGAGCCACCTTTTTTGAGGGCATTATAATGTGGGGATATTCACAATCTGCAGCTGAATATATAAAAAAGTGAAAATCCCCCAAGGGACTATTTTATGTATTTTATATACACTCAGCAAGTCCACTAAAATAAGCAGTCTAATGAAATGACATTGGGACAATGTGAAAATCTAGATCCATGAATCTATGCTACAGAAATATTCAAACATTTAAGTAAAATACATTTATAATAAAATATATTGTATGTATTATGTATATCTACATGATTGGTTCATCCTTAGTTATCAAAAACATTTTAAAATAGCAACTTATCCCTGGTTTTTTTTTTTAGAACTTAGCATCTTTTATTTTTTTTTCGTTTTTCTTTTTTCTTTGGTTTGAGATGGAGTCTCACTCTGTCGCCTGGAGTGCAATGGCACAATCTCAGCTCACTGCAACCTCCGCTTCCTGGGTTCAGTGATTCTCTTGCCTCAGTCTCCTGAGTAGCTGCGATTAGAGGTGCACACTACCACACCAGGCTGATTTTTGTATTTTCAGTAGAGACAGGGTTTCACCGTGTTAGCCAGGATGATATCGGACTTCTGACCTCAGGTGATCTGCCACCCTCAGCCTCCCAAAGTGCTGGGATTACAAGCGTGAGCCACTGTGCCCAGCCAGAACTTTCTTATATGCTGTAAAAGGTATGCACAGAGGTGTTTCTTGTTTACTCATTTATTCCAAGTGCCAAGAAGAGTATCTGACAGACAGTAGGTTCTTAATATATATTTGCTAAGCTGAATAATTTAACCATGAATACATGTTTATTCAATGCTATGTGAGGAGGGAAGAGCATGTCACAAAATACTTGGCTTTCAAAGTCAATTCCTATGGTTTTACATCCATATTGCATATTATATATGTTTTAACTATATGTTCATTTAAAACATAAGAGATGGGAGGATATTTACAAAAGCATAAACACAAATTATTATCCTTTGGTTAATAGATGGTTGTCTCTTTACATTTTCCTTTCCTTGATTTAGAGTTTTGCCACTGTTCTATTGTTTTTACTAATTAATATATGTAAATATACATTACATTTTCATTTAGTCAAACTATTTTTAATTAACCAGAAAACAATGTACTTCAGAAGTGTAATACTTTTATATTTCAGTTCTTTAATTAACACTTGGTGAACACCAAGACCCAAAAATGCTATCCTAGATTATGACACATATATATGCATACATATATAACATACATGTTTTTATATTTATAAAATACATAGTTTCATGACTTAAAATGATTTAGTTATTAGTGAAGAAATAAAATTCAAGTTACACTTGTTAATTTCTAAACTTAATGATTTCCTCTGTGCCATGCTTCTTAAATATTAGTGAAAAAAATATGTGCACATATAAAAATAAATTTTGCAGTAAAGTGTTATGACAAAAAGATACCCTTATGTACAATATTTTTGGTACCTTAAAGTAAATTAATTGTTTGGTATATAACAGCCACCATGTGTTGAAACATATTTTTTTTCTGAGAAAAATTCATATAAATATTCCCTGTTATTTTAGGTTATGATTGACGTAATACTTGTCGTTATGTACATAATAGTTGCACATATTTATGGGATACAGCCTGATATTTCCATACATGTATAAATTGTGTAACAATCAAATTAGAGAGATTAGCATATTTATATCCTTAAACATTTATCTTTTCTTTGTGATGAGAACATTCAAAAATATCTCTTCTGGCTGTATTGGAATATACAATGTATCATTTACTGTAGTCATCTTACTGTGCAATAGAACATCAGAGCTTATTCCTCCTCTCTAACTGTAACTTTGTATCTGTTGACCAGTCTCTCCCCATCCACCTGTCTCCCTCCTTTTCACTCTCTGGTAATCACTATTCTATTCTCTACTTCTATAAGAACAACTTTTTTCATTTACCTATGAGTGAGATCATGTGGTATATGTCTTTCTGTGCCTGGCTCCATATTGTTTTCCATAATGGCTGTTATTAATTTGCATTCCCACCAGCAGTTTGTAAGGGTTCCCTTTTCTCTATATCCTGGCTAACATTTGCTATTTTTTGATAGTCATTCTATCTGGAGTGAAATGATAACTCTATGTACTTAATGATTTGCATTTTCCTGGTGATTAGTGACATTGAGCACTTCTTTACTCATTCATCTGTTGATTCGTTATCTTGGCTGTTGTGAATAGTGCTACAATAAACATAAAAGTGCAGATATCTTTTTGATGTGCTGATGCATTTTTTCTCTGTCTTTTGATCATTTGCATGTCTTCTTTTGAGAAATGTCTAGTCAGGTCTTTTCCACATTTTAAAAATTGGCATATTTGTTTTTTGTTGTTTGAGTTCCTTATATATTTCGATTATTAACATCATATTAGATGTATAGTTTGCAGATTTATTCTCCCAATCTGTGGGTTGTATCTTTGCTCTGTTGATTGATTCCTTTGCTGGGCAGATGCTTTTTAGTTTTATACAATCCCATTTGTTTATATTTGCTTTTGAGGTTTTATTAAAAAATCCTAGCCTGGAACAATGTCATAAAGGTTTTCCTTTATGTTGTCTTTTAGTAGTTTGCTGTTTTGAATTTTACAGTTAAATATTTAATCCATATTCAGTTAACATTTTGTATATGATAAGAGTTAGGGGTCTAATTTCACTCTTCTACATACTGATACCCGATTTTCCCAGCACCGTTTGTTGAAGAGGCTCTCCTTTCCCCATTGTGTGTACTCGGCACCTTTGTGAAAAATAAGTGATTTGCTCCAATTGTGTGTACTTATTTCTAATAATACCTGTTTTAGAAAAAATGAGGAAATAGAAGTTAGATATGTTAAATCATTTGGCCCAGAGAAGTCACCAGGTAGTTGTGTGAACTAAAGCTGTCCAGGTATACTGATGTTTAAATTATGAAGTACATATTATATGTTCCTTGCTATCAAACTTGTAATTTAGCTCATTAACAATGTAGAGTCCGTATAATTAATATTTAACAGTATTCTGTTTTGTTTTTAAGAAGAGCAGCACCATTGAATCAAGTAGGAATAAAGAGTAAAATTTATTTTATCTCTTGTTATTAAATATACTAGTCTTTTATGATGTCTATTAAGAAAAGAATGCTATTCACATGATTTCTGATATAGACCATTCTTACTTCATATTTTATAATAATATGTCAGTATGTAAAAACACGCATATTCAATTATGAGTATATATTTACACTCATGACCAACCAAAGCTATTCTCTGTAATATATCAGTCACTGTGTTACTGAATAATGGAAGGTACCAGAATTTCTAAACTTTCTACCCCACATTTGAGATTATGTTTTTTAACAGAAATTTACTGAACTGCGAGGATGCTGTGTGGCAAGTATTTCTCATTTTTAATTTTTTAAGAGGTAGAATTAAAATAAATTACAGATTGAGTGTATATTAATAGTTTGATAAAAAGAAAGCTAGTAAAACATTAATTTTGATTCTCAAAAGGTAACAAGGTGATTAAGGGTATCTCTGACTTTAATCACCAAGTGATAATTTTACAAAAATAATTGAAAATATTTTCACGGTAAATTTAACATAAAATTAATTTTACTCAATGATGTCATGTAGTGGAAGCAAATACTCAATGTATTTTTAAATGATCGTCTCTGAATTATCATAAAAATTTGAAAGTAGTTCTAGAGATATATGCATATATTTATAATATGCATTTATTTGTTCTATGATTATATGGCATCTGGCAGTTTTTTTAAAGATGAGATCTTGCTCTGTTGCCCAGGCTGCAGAGCAGTATTGTGACCATAGATCACAGCAGCCTTCACCTCTTGGTCTTAAGCCATCCTCCCAAGTAGCTGGGACTACGGGTGCTCACCACCATGCTCAGCTATTTTTTTTTTTTAATTTTTTTTTTAGAGACAGGGGTCTCCCTATGTTGCTCAGACTGACCTTAAACTCCTGGGCTCAAGCAATTCTCCTGCCTTGGCCTCACAAACTGCTGGAACTACAGGCATGAGATACCATGCCCGGCCTGACATTCATTATAAAGAACATATTTTCAAAATTAAGCAAGTATTTGTACTCTAGAAATATATACAACTATCATTTGTCAATATATAATAAACATAAAATATTATACAGAAAAAAATAAGTAAGAGTGCTTCCAAGAGGGAGGAAATGACTTTATAGCTATTTTTTATGGTCTGTTTATAGGGATTCATACTAAAATGGGCTTCTTTGTATGACCCAAGAAATTAAATACCTGTTTCTATTATCATTATTTTAATCAAAGATCAGACTTAAAGCATATACATACAAATATGCATGTGTGCGCAAACACACTCTTATAATAATAACGTGGACTATTTCTAGGAGAAAGACAACAAACTTTATCCATAGAAAAACTTTTCTTTTGTTTGACTTTTGAATATGTTATCATTGAGAAAAAATAATGTATGCTTTGAAGGATGTTCTTAAATTAATGTCATTACTACAAGAACCAATGGTCCTGCAACACAAGTTGATGAAAAAACTGAATGTGGCTTTTATTTTTAATGTTCTTCATTTCTCACGGGATTGAAGCTCAACCTTCCCAGGCACCTTGAAATTTTGGTGATAACCTGTATCTTTGCTTATCCAGTTGCAGTCTGGAAACCGAAAGGGATATTGAACCTGGGGAAGAAACTAATGTAAGGCAAAAGAGTTTGTCCAATAAAGAAAGCAAAATTACTATGCACATAAAGAATTACCATGCACATTCTCTGTACATTTGCCTGTTTATTTTTGTGAACTTCTATGATTTTCTTTAATTTTAAATGGCTGTGACACTTTTATTTTTATTAATGTCTAAGAATGTTTTATATGTTAAAGAAATTAGTCCTTAATTTATGTGTTATAAATATATTTTATAAATTTTAAATTGTGTTTGTACTTCAATGGTACGATTTTTTGGTATATAATTATATCATCAGCTTTATTAATCTTTCAATTTATCATGTTCAGGTTTTGTGTGTGCTAAGTAAGGCCAATATTACTACATATTGAATTAATTTTGTGTTATCTTCAAATAGTTTCAACTATTTGAAATATATATATATCTATATATATATAGAGAGAGAGAGAGAGAGAGAAACTATTTGAAGTATTTGAAGATAGCACAAAATCAATATGTAGTCATCCTCTTTTTTATCTCTTCCTGCAGGTCTAATAAAAACAATAGATAGATAAATGATGTCAACAAATATTTGAGTAAAACCATTATTGCTTGTTTTTTTTTTTTTTCCAATTTGAAAAGCTATCTTATGAATCTTCAAAAAATCTGTGTAGTTTTATTGTACTATTTATACAGGGAACCACAAGAGAATGTCAAGCTCAAGCTATTGACAATTTCTGTATTGTAAATATCGCTTGCGACACATTTTTTTTTTTTTTTTTGAGACGGAGTCTCACTGTGTCTCCCAGGCTGGAGTGCAGTGGCGCGATCTCGGCTCACTGCAAGCTCCGCCCCCCGGGTTCACGCCATTCTCCCGCCTCAGCCTCCCAAGTAGCTGGGACTACAGGCGCCCGCTACCGCGCCCGGCTAGTTTTTTGTATTTTTAGTAGAGACGGGGTTTCACCATGTTAGCCAGGATAGTCTCGATCTCCTGACCTTGTGATCCACCCGCCTCGGCCTCCCAAAGTGCTGGGATTACAGGCTTGAGCCACCGCGCCCGGCCCCTTCCGACACATTTTTGTGCAGAGATAATGTATTGGGAAGTTTGTTTATGTTGGCGAAGAATAAGACTTTGCTATCATGTATGAAATATTCCTGAAAGAAAAGGTATGAGAAGATACATTACAGCAGATTGAGATTTTATTATGTGTAACTGCTCAGATTTCAGAAATCTGATGAATCTCTATAGATGTATCATGAGAGATCAGTGAATTTCAGTTTTGAAGAGTAGACACAAAGAAAAAGTAATGGAAACATCTCCATCAAAAAGTGCAGCTCAGCCTGTTAAAATAGGGTTGGGAAATATATGATTTCTACCCCAGATGCTTTGTGGAGGTGTGATTGAGGACAATTTCCAGTCACCATGTGATGCTAACACCAATTGACAGAGGAATATTTATTAATACAACTGGAGTAGCAACCTGTAGGTCAAACTGACTTATGGGACGCAGAGCGCAATATACTTAGAGGAAAACATATACACACCTAAGAATGTATTCATCTGAAAGATTCTATGCATATCTGCGTGAAAGAATAGATGATCAAAACATGGTGTATTTTAATACTGCTATCTTAGTTTTACTTCTATTATAACTCTAATTAGAAATATTTATAAGAAAAGTACTTGTTTATGTTTTTTGGCATTATTGTACCAAAACTTCACCTATAGGGATCTTATTTTTCTGATCCAAATATTAATTATTTGTGAATTGTACTTAATTTAATTCTAATCCATTAATTTATGTACAATTCGACCCAAGATTTTGTATCTTTAAAAATGCAACTCTATATAAATGAATGAAACTCATGAATGAGTTTCAGAATAAATGAACACATGAATTTCACTCTGTAGAAATGAATCAGATTTTCTTGTCTGATTATATTTCATATAGCCAGTTCCTTAATCTCACTGAAGTAAAGGTATTTATTTATCCTTAATGATAGCATAACATTTTATCACATTTTTATTTTTAATATTTTAATTAGAAATTCACAACTAATAGAAAATAATTTATAATCTACATTCAGCCAGATAAAAGGAAATGTGTATTATGACTTTCTTTAGCAAATTTATTTTTCACGACATCATTAATTTAGATTTCATTTCTCTTATAATAGTTTTTACAATTATTTTAGTACTAAATAAAAGTATATAATATGTAAAACAGATATAAAAAGACAGAAAATAATACAGCATACCCTCGTGTTGCCATCAGCCAAATTAGTACAGGTTAACATTTTATCTATTTATTTCAACTAAATGAAAGTATTTTACATATTCTTAAAAAATTATCACTAGTGGTAAAGCCCTAGCATTTTCTAAATTTATTTTCTTTTATTCCCACCCACTCACCTAGGTATAATACATATATTTTATTATGTATAATTATTGTTATATGCCAAATTATGACACTGGTAATTGTTGAAATTTTATTGCAATTTTCATTGGGACCCCACATTAACTTCTTAATCAATAGTATTTCTTGGATAGTCACAGTGATCCCAGCACTTTGAAAGGAAGAGGCTGGCGGATCCCTTGAGGTCAGGAGTTCGAGACCAGCCTGGCTAACATGGTGAAACCCTGTCTCTACTAAAAATGCAAAAATTAGCCAGGCATGGTGATGCACGCCTATAGTCCCAGCTACTCGGGAGGCTGAGGCAGGAGAATTCCTTGAGCCTGACTGGAGAAAGTTGTAGTGAGCCGAGATAGTGCCACTGCACTGCAGCCTTGGTGACAGGGTGAGACTCCATCTCAAAATAATAATAATAATAATATTTCTTGGTTAATAATACATATAGACAGAGTTTTTATTCCTTCTTTTTGCATTATAATACCTTTTCAATTAACTAGAATCTTATTTCCTATACTTGTGAGGATGATCTTAACAAGTTTACAAAGTTTTCTTTCCCCTACAAATGTTCCGTGTCTTCTTGAACAAGTACGCTGTCCTATGTCAGCTTTAATAGATTTTTCTCTTTGCCCCTTGGTGAATGTTTGGATGAAACAACTTTTCTTCCAGCTGTTAATAGCACTCTGATGAAAACTCAAACCAAATTGACAAGCTAATAGAAACAGAGATAGATGGTGAAACTCTAGCGATTTCATCCTCTGAAAAAGTGACTGATAAAAAAATATAGGCTTTCTTTGGAGTTAAAGGAGAAATGATTCGAGGCTTTATTTCTCGTGGGTCAGTATGTTATGTGCTAGTTTTTCCCCTCCTTATGGAACTATATCCTATTTATGAATAATACCTTTTGAAACATCAGCGTTCATTTGATAGAAAAAATAAAGGCAGCACATTCACAGAAAGGTTATGAGTGTGTCACAAAAATTCACTAGCCTGTATTCTATCTCCTTAAAAGTCATCTCTAGTTGAATGAACATCACTGGGCCAAGTAAGAACTTTATCCCACACTACAACATGTGCTCAAGAGCTTATTCCCCAGCATAATTCCCAATTCCCAGATATATTCTGAGCAAAAGAAAATGCAAAGTCGTATCACATTTGGTAGCTGCATTTTCCCCAAACTTGTGAAAAACCAAACATTGATGATCACTCTCCTTTCTCTCTAGAGAAACATATTTCATTGCCTACTCAACCGCTTGTTCATCTCTATTAAGCCTGGAAAAAATAATTTTCCTAAAACTATCAACACAAGACTATTTGGAGACCACAGTAACATCTTTAACAAGTGCTTATTATTTATATTATAACGTTTCTTTGAAAGACCCTGTAGCAATTGGCATTACATGAAAAATTATTTTCAAAAATCAATATCCTTTTCTTCCAACACAAGATGCCTTTATTGTGCTTATTTTGGGTTGCATGTTTTATCAGCCTACACTAAAGGATATTTTGTCAGTATAATAAAGTTCTCTATTGATTGAGAAATAAAGGATTGTGGTATAAATGTATCATCAGTTCAGGAAAGGGTTAAAAATAAAGGTAATCACATTTAATGTAATAAGTACAACTCAAACTAATTCAGGCTTATAAGCAAACAGCAGCAGATAGATTTAAGAAAAGTAATTGTCTGTTCAGGCTTTTACTGTCTAAATTGAACTGAGCAAATCACAACTCTTATCAGAAAGACCAAGGTAAAGAATTACATATGTGTATAATTAGTTTGTAAAGTTCACTCAATAACATGAAATGTACACTTTACATATTAAGGCTAGGGAGAGGGGAGGTAGTGAGACAGCTGGTGAGATTGTATCATGTCCACAGTTCATTAAAAGAGATTTTCATGGAGGCATACATTATGTTATAGAAGTGAATTCTGAAGTATCGTCTTTCTCCATTGTGCTTTCATGACACTTTGAGAATTTATTTCAACACTCTCTCTTCATAACTCATCATGGCTATTTGTCTCTCAATGCCACATTAATATCTTAAATATTTTTATGAACAATCAAACATTTTCCAGAATAAATTAGAATTAATATGCCAACAAATTCACTTAAACCATGTATCACCCCTACTGTAACGTAATGGTTTTGTCCCCATTCTCATACATTCTTTTGAGGGCCAATGAAAGCACAATGTTTTGTGTATTTTGTAACAATCAAATGCTAATTAATGTGCAGTGATATGCAAAATTAGAATCTATCATTCACCTATGTTTAACAGGTGAATTCTAAAAAAAGCAATGATTGTTAATAGTATTTATCAATATTAGGTGTTTATTTACTTTAAAACATTTATATGCTTACTCCTTCATTTGCTTATCAAATATTATTGAATGCATATTATATTCTAGACACTTTTCAAGAAACTGGAGATGGTAGAAAACAAGATATAGCACATGGAACTAACTGGAAGCAGACATATTAGGAATTTGTCAAGTGTTTGGGAACTTATTAATTGTAGAATATACAACCCATTATGCAATTGGTTATGAGGAGATTATTTGCTATTGAGGCAATTTTTGAAGCAGTTGGATTAAAATTTATCTTGATAGCTGTATCCTATCTATTAAATACTTTTTTCTTTTTTCCCTCTCTTTTTCTAGATGTTTCTTGATTATATTTCCTTTATCTAGGGTTTACAATATATTTCTGTAATTAATCAAAGTATAGATTGGAATGGATATTATACTCTGTCATACGTAATTCGTAAATCTTGGCAACAATATATTCCTAGTGTCTTCTTCCCATCTTTTTGTGCTCTTGCTATACATTTTACTTTTCATACATTTTATTGCAAAAACTGTTATTTTTGCTTTGAATATGTAGTTTTCATTTAGAAAGATTAAAAAAGATAAAATATATTTTATTTTATCTTTTATATTTCTATTTTATAATTTGTAAGAAGCACTTTATCAAAGGAATAGGTACTAAGCATTCAAGAAAAACATTGCAGGGGTTAATTTCATAACGATTATGGTAAACAGCTAACTGCATGTTGAGGTAATGGTCATCACCCAGTTTTTACTCAAAGCTAAATGCGAGCTAAGTATGTGTTATTATTTAAAGTGTACATCAGGCTATGTAGAAACACAAACTGATTTGGTCTGGCTCTGTGTCCCACCCAAATCTCATCTTGAATTGTAATTCCCATATGTCATAAAGGGACCTGATGGGATTTGGATCATGGCAGCAGTTTCCCTAATGGTGTCCTTGTGATAGTGAGTGAGTTCTCACAAGATCTGATGGTTTAAAAGTGGAACTTCCCCCTTCATGTGCACTCTCTTTCCCTCTTCTCCTTCCATCTTGTGAAGAAGCTGTCTGCTTCTCCTTTGTCTCCTACCACAATTGTTACTTTCCTGAGGCCTCCCCAGACATGTGGAACTGTGAGTCAGTTAAACTTCTTTCCTGTATAAATTACCCAGTCTCAGATAGTTCTCTATAGTAGTATGAAAATGAACTAATACAGAAAATCGGTACCAGCAGGATGAGGTACTGCTGTAAAGATAACCTGAAAATTTGGAAGCAACTTTGAAACTGGGTAATATGCAGAAGTAATGTGAACAGTTTGTTGAATGGTTTTGATAAAAATGCTGATAGTGATATGCACAATGAAATCGAGGCTGAGGTGGTCTCAGATAAAGCTGAGGAACTTTCTGGGAACTGAAGTGCAAAGGTCACTCTTGCTATGCTTTGGCAAAGAGACTCATGGCATTTTGGCCCTGCCTGAGAGATCTGTGGAACTTTGAACATGAGGAAGATGATTTAGGATATCTGACAGAAGAAATTTCTAAGCAGAAAAGCATTCAAAATGTAAACTGGCTGATTCTGCAAGCATTTAGTCATATGTGTTCATAAAGAATGGTTTGAAATCAGAACATATTTAAAAAGGAAGCAGAGCATAAAGATTTGGAAAATTTGCAGCCTGACCATGTGGTAGATAAGAAGAAAACATATTTTCTGGGGAGGAATTCAAGCCTGCTGCAGAAATTTGAATTAGTAACAAGGAGCCAAATGTTAACCACCAAGACAATGGGGGAAAAAACCTCCAGGCCGTTTCAGAGATCTTCATGTTAGCCCCTCCTATTATAGGCCTGGAGGCCTAAGAGGGAAAAATGGTTTGGTGGGCTGGGCCCAAGGTCACCCTGCCTTGTGCAGCTTGAGACTTGGTCCCCTGTGTCTCAACCATTCCAGTTCCAACTGTGGCTAAAAGGGGCCAGGGGCTTAGACCATTGCTTCAGAGTGTGCAAGCCCCAAGCACTGGAGGCTTCCATGTGGTATTGGGCTAGTGGGTACAGAGAAGGCAAGAATTGAAGTTTGGAAACCTTTGCCTAGATTTCAGATGGTGTATGGAAATGCCTGGTGTCCAGGCAGAAGTCTGCTGGAGGGGTGGAGCCCTCATGGAGACCCTCTGCTAGGGTAATAGAGAAGGAAAATGTGGGGTTGGAACCCCTACACAGAGTCAGCACTGGGGCACTGTCTAGTGAAGCTATGAGAAGAGGGCCATTGTTCTATGGACACCTGAAAAGTTGATCCACCAACTACTATCACCATGTGCCTGGAAAAGCCATAAGCACTCAACACCAGCCCTGCAGAGCCACAAGTGAGGAGCCACCCAAGGCCATGGGAGCCCATCCCTAACACACCCTGGTTGTGAGGCATGGAATAAAGGGAGATTTTTGAGGTTTAAGATTTAGTGATTTCCTGGCTGGGTTTTGTACTTGCATGGGGCCTATGGCACCTTTGTTTTGGCCAATCTGTCCCATTTGAAATAAGGATATTTACCAAATGCCTATACCTCTATTTTATCTTTGAGATAACTAAGTCTTTTTTGATTTTTACAAGTTAAGAGGTAGAAGGGACTTGACTTGTCTCAGATGAATCTTTGGACTTGGACTTTTGAGTTAATGCTGAATGAGTTAAGACTTTGGGGATCTGTTGGAAAGGCATGATTGATTTTACAATGTGAGAAGAACACGATACTTTGGAGGGGTCAGGGTCAGAATGATCTGGTTTTGCTCTGTGTCCCCACCCAGATTTCATCATGAATTTCAATCCCCATATCTCAACAGAGGGACCTGGTGGGAGGCAATTGGATCATGGGGTGGTTCCTCCATGCTGTTAACATGATAGTAAGTTCTCATGAGATCTGTTGGTTTCAAAGTGGAACCTCTCCCTTCACTCTCTCTCTCTCTGTCTTCTGGTGCTTTGTGAAGAAAGTGTTTGCTTTTCCTTTGCCTTCTAACATGATTGTAACTGTCCTGAGGCCTCCGCAGCAGTATAGAATGGTGTGTCAATTGAATATCTTTCCTTTATAAATTACTCAGTCCCAGGCAGTTTTTTCTTTATAACAGTGTGAAAACCAACTAATACACAGACTTTATTTTAACCATTTCTGTTGATCTTTATTTTATTTTGCAGATTCACATTTCTGTTGAGTATTATATATTTTTTTCCTGTTCTTCTTTTAACATTTTGTAGTGCAGATGTCTTGGTACTGAATTGTCTCCTATGTTTGTCTGAAAAAGCACTTTTCTCCCTTTTGGGGAAAGATATTTTCACTATATAGAATTCTTTTTTTGGCAGTGATTTTGCTGCTGTTTTAGCATTTTGGAGATGTTAATCCATTATTTTATGACTTAAACATTACATATTTCTTTTTCATATAACATGTATTTTCTTCTCAAGCTGCATTTGAGATTTTATCTTTAGTATGCAGCAGTTCGAATTTTAAGTATAGGGGTGTGTGTGTGTGGGGGGGGGGGGGGGTGTGCATGCACATGCATGCATGCGTTCACAGGTGCCTGTAAGATGATATTTGTTTTCTTTACTTTGGTTAACTTCCTGGATCCATGGTTTGATTTCATTAATTATTTTTTGAAATTTCTTAACTCTATATGCTAAAATTTATTTTCTACCACACTATCTTTGGCTTCCAGGATTCCATTTAAAAATAAATTTAATTGTCTGAAAATTTTCCACAGTTATTAAAGACTCTCAATTTTTTTGTTGCTTTACAGCTTTTTTAAACTCATGTTTTCCTCTTTGTGTTTCAGGTTGGGTAATATCTATTTATTTATCCTAACTGTATCTTTCTTCAGCTGTGTCATGTTTAGTGAATGGCCCTTTCATTCGAGTCACTTTTCATCTGTTCTGTCATTCTTCTAGCATTCCTATTAAGTTCTTTCTGCAGTTATATTTCTCTGCTGCAATTTCTCAGCTGCTCTTGCATTCTAGATATCTTTTCTATTAGAGTCTTTAACATATTAATCATAGTTATTTAAAATTTTCAGTCTGATTTTTGCAACACCTAAATCATGTCTTAGGATGGAATTTTTACTTTGTATTCATAACTGGAAATGTGCATGCACATTTTGCCAGAATGTTAGTGTGGAGAGGTAAAGGAATTTTTCCCAAAATTGAATTGGATGTGGATTTTGTTGTTGCTTCAGGGCACCATCAGCTTTGGTGACAGGACACAGGTCAAGATCCCCACACCCAAGGTTGACCACTACTGCACTCTACAGTCCTAACCCCTGCAATTTCTGCTTCTCTTCAATTTAGCACCTAGGCTCTTACCAAAATATGCCTTAGTGTGTACCATGGCTGCCTCCTAAAACAAAATAAATTTACTGAATTAAAAATGGAAGACACTATTTTTCAAATAACTATTTCTTAGTGACACTGACTGTGGTTCTTTAGTGTTTACCTGATGGATCAATTTTTATTATTCGTTTTCTATTCATTCCAAATTAGGGAAAAACTCTGCCTCATGGGTTGAATCAATAGAGTGTTATTTATGGAATGGAACATGATAAACAAATGACCAGATACGATTCCTTGTTTCCCAATGTAAGCTCTAGACATTTCTAGGGAGATGGCTTTGAAAACATATAGCATCTAGTTATTTAGAGACTGAATAGTGGAAAACGGAGTCACAGGATTCACAACCCTGTAAATCTTGTTCATGAGCAGCCCAATTATTTCCCCAGAGGTCTTTGGGATGGTGTAGTTGGACGACAAAGGAACAACAAAGGATGTTGTTTCTTACTGGAACATTGGACTAAAAATTCAAAATAAAATTCTAGCGAGATACAAGACAACTCTTTTCACTCTGTCCTTCTAGACAAAATTGACCAAATATCACAGCACGCTGTGGCCCACCCTTGCTTTGTCTACATCAGTCTCTGGTTTTACCTACAGGTGGCAGCAGCCTAGTCCTGATAATACGTAGCATGGAAACCTGAACAAAAGAGCTTGTTGGCCCAATACAAGTTCATCGTGGACGATCACTGTTTTTCTCTTTTTCTGCTTTACTACTTTTTATCATTCAAAACACAAAGGCATCACCACTTTCTTGATTCAATACATTTCTGAAAATTAAGGTTAGCTGAAGCTGTATACCTGCTAAGATTTATTCCTGTAGGAAGACACAAGGGATCAGAAAATTCCAATTATTGAGCAAGAATAAAGGGGATTTCAATAGAAAAATTTCAAATAAAAATCCAAGTATGAAATCATGCATGGCCAGAAGACCATCATTCTGTACCCAGGAGCCCTTCTCCCGTCTGACTGAATCCCATCCATTCTAGGGGAAAAGAAACTGCCTGTAAGAGCAAATCCTGTGGGGAAGATTAAATGACTTTCCTGCCTGAAGGAGACCAAGCACACATGCAGAGAATCACAAAAGTATAAAACTAGTGTTGAACCTTTGCCCTATCCCAGTCCCCATACCCATATTAAGTAGGCCAGTCAACTTTACACAGAGATTATTAAGAAAGTTTCTGAATGAGCTTAGTTTGCTGTTACAGATCTGCAAGCTTCATTCTTGTATCTTGTTTTATCAACATTACAGAAGAAAATATCTTTGGGAATATTACCACATAAAATTAATGAAAGTTATATAACCTTATAGAAGCAAAATAACACTAGTCAATATTCACATTTTCAATTAATAAAAATATCTGGTAAAATATTTTAAAGGTATATAGTTTAGTTTATTTTGAGCTGGCATAAAAGGAATTCTCCAAGATCAAAACAAAGTAAACGTAGAAATCTTATCAGGTAAGAAAAGCGTTGTTGGAAATAGCTAAGTATATTCTTAAACACAGTCAAATTGACTTTCTAGAAATAAATACATAGATGCTGAATTTAAAATATGCTGGATTATTTGAACAATAAATTAAGCACAACTAAACAAAGAATTAGTAAATTGAAAGTAAACCTAAAGTTTTCCTAAAGGCAGAGAGGAAAGAATAGAAGATATGAATGACAATTAAAATAAATGGAAATAAAAATAATACAACTTTGTATATCATATTTAAATTCTAGAAAGTGAAAAGAGAGAGAAGAGGCAATATTTTAAGAAAGTGTGAATGAGAATATTCAATAATTGACTGTAAAAACATCATGTTTATAAAAAGCAAACTAAGAAACAATAACATTTTAAAGGGCTTATTTGACCAAAAAACAATTCATGAATTAGGCAGCTTTAAATAAGAAGTGGTTGGAAAGCTTTGCCAAGGGAACACGAGAGAGGCTTTTATCTGATACACACAGAATTAGAGCAAAGAAAATATTTGATTGGCTACAGTTATACATTTGTCTTCTTTGGTGTGTTCTGTTGGAGAGTCCCTAGTTATATAAGTCTGTTGGCTGCTTCTGATTGGTTGAACTTAACTTCTGTTTTTCTATAATATATGCATTTATTAAAAAATAGCACTAGTTAAGTTTTGCTTGTGTTTGCAAATCAAAGAAGATTTAGGTCACTTGTGAGGCCTAACTGACTTCGTCAACTCAGGGATTCTTCAGGCCTCGTCTCCATTTTGATTTATTTTAATCACATTAATATTCATAATAACAAAGCTCAACACATGAGCAGAAGGGTAGATGAAATATAAGCAACACCTAGAAGGATCAGGATACCACTGCAGAGTAAAAAGCACAAAGAGAAGATGTGAAAGGCAGCTCGAAATTGATGAGAGCTTTTCTGTAAAGAAATGGTATGTATGCTAAGGGTAGACTTTTCCACAGGAATGATGGAAACCGGAAAAATGGAGGAAAACATTTTCAATGTTCTAATTAAAATTATATATCGATCTGGCATTGTATATGAAGTGAAATTATCTTTCAAATTTAAAAACAAATTAAAGATATTTTTAGATAACCAACACTGAACTAGTGTTTACCCTAAATAGGTGTAGTAAAGTGGGAGGGGGCTTCCTGGACTGGGGTGACCCTAGAGTCCCTATGGCCCTTTGGTCTGGAAGGAATTGTAACTTCATTGTGACTGTGAATGAGGAATGGGGGATTAGTTTAGGTGGGGAGAAAAGCTGATGAGCTGCACTGCAGTCCCCTGGTTAAAATATAAAATGACTCTAAGAAACGGGTATGCTGTCAATTGGAGAGGGCAGTTGGGGTAAACATTAACAAAAACTAACTTTGAGAGGCAACTGGATCACCAGTAAATCTGAGAGTTGAAAAAAGCTGGAGAGAGCAGTGTCTGTGCCTGCACTATGAAATTTATGTAAATATTCCCCCTGTTATCAGGCTTATCCAGAGTAAAGAGTTTAGACATCAACCCTCCCCAATTCCCCAACATCTAAAGCATCTTGCTTTAGATGCTTTAGATGCTTTAGATGATTCCTCAGACATCTAAAGCAAGCATCTATAACATAAATAAATGTTTTCTTTTAACCAGATTGTGAATGACATAATAATCTTACATTGAATACACCTTCATTCACCTTAATAACTTTGTACACCATAATCTGTGGTTCAGAAATTCGTTTTTACCTATGAAATTCGACTAATGTATTCACAATTTTGTGACTTGAAATGTCAAAGTAAAGAAAAATGCATTATATCATAAAAATGAAGGAATGAACTTCAGTGATAGGATTGAAAGGACAATTTAAGGTATCAGGTTGAAGGAAACTAGATGGGGCTTTCACTTACCAATGTAGCAATTATCAAAGTATAGCACAATGATTTGCACACTGCAGAGAATCAATCAATATGGATGAAACAGTTGAATATCACAATTGTTGAGATATATAGAGATAAATAGTGAAAAATCAAAAGATGTTCTTTCATTATAAAATTTATAGAAATTATGATTTTTAAAAAATGTACCATTTAAGATTAAGGAATCTGGAATAATTTCTGGCCATTTTTAATTAGCTCTGAATTGCTATTTTGTATGAGAATTATTTCCCAAAAGATAAAAGAATAGGGAACAAAAAGAGCCAGACCCAATTTTAAGTAGGTCACGTGGTGCGTGTTTATTTCAAAAGTGTTCATGGTAAAGTATGGATAGTTCTTGCCAGTTCATAGACTGTTACTCTAATTTAGGAGTTATTATGATTTAGAATTCACTGTTTTTTTGTTGCAATTAAAAAGCATGTTAAACAAGTACATAATCTACATTCTATCATTAAACTTGGACATAATTTAATTTAATAATGATTCCGTATACTACTCAATATGCCAAAACTCCCATTAAAACATGTGACAGTAAATGTTCAAAAATGCACATATTTATCTCCAAAATTTTAGCCAAGTAAATAAAACAAAGCAACATGCTTTGTTACTTAAACCTCTAAATACTAATATTGCAAAACATAAATGTTTTTTATAGCAATTGGGAATCAACAAGTGAAAAATATATGCATATAATTTCTAGTTATTCTAGGAATTATTTCCTGAAAATAAGCCTCATTCTACGATACTCCAATATTTGAAACCACTGAGTCTCTGTGTTTTTCAGGCATACTTGTTCATCCTTTTATAAAATCATTTGAGCTGTGCCTATGCAAAAATAATGAGGGAAATATCTTACTTTATTTAAGAATGACATTTTTCTGTTTTTGGTTTACTCTGTTTATACAGCTTTCAAAGAAGCAGTGGTAGTGTTAGGTGAAAAAATTCTTAAAAAAAGAAAGAAAAAAAAAACTATCACAACATCAGCAGTCCTGAGGTTCTTGATGTGTATGTAACTATGATACCCTGCTACTCAAATACAAAAATGCAGCCAATATGAGTTAGTTAATTCTCTAAAAGGCCAAGTCATATCAACAACAAGGTCCAAGGGGAAGAGGAGGAGCTATTCTGTTGCTGAATCCACGGTGCACGTGTGTGAAATAATGCTGCATTGCTTATGCAGTCACAGATACCTGCCTAATCATAATTGGTGACATCAAGTATATTTTTAAATGAAAACTTATCACCCATCATCATTTCTTTAAAGTATGCTAACTCTATTATCTCCAGAGTTGATTCTTCTTCCAGTTCTAGGCCTTTTCATGTTTCCTTGGTTTCTGTATTCCAATGGATGCAGCTAAAGCTTCAGTATACACTTCCGGTCACATTGCTGTTGATCTTGCATATTGTTTCTGTAATTTCCTCTCAATAATAGAATGTTTGCCTCTGTCAGTTTCCAAGATTGTCCAAATGCTGAGCTGGATTCACGTCATTAGGTCATCAAACTGCACACAGAATAAATTGTAGTACTTTTCTTTCAACTGCAATCTAATTTTACAATTTTATTCCAAACCAGCTTGTTCTAGTTGTGTGTTGATTGCTTTGTGATATGCTGTGTTCACACTCCATTACACATATGCTGATGCTATAATTCATCTTGAGGGACATGGAGATTGAGAGTAGCCCCAAAAAGTGCTCCCCAGAAATGTGCTATTCAAAATGCATCTCACTAATTGCTGCTGAGAGGTTTCCTACTGATCCCTTTGATTGTTTTTATACTGGCAAATAATTATAAGAAAATTAATTTTTTTTTCTCCTGAATAGTACATAAAAGTCATTTCTTTTTGCTAGCAATCATGACCCCAATTGTCAGTGGGGGAACATAAAGACAAGGATAGAGATATATTACATATATATGTACACACACATATGTATATGAGATATATAATTAAAAACAATGAGAAATTCAGTAGGGAAAAATATATTTCAAAGTTGATAAATGAAACTTTTAGAAACTTTTTATTTCTTTCAATGACTTTTTCTAAATATTGTTTATCTTAACAATATGGTGCATTCACCAATCTTTCCAATGTGTTTTTCCTATCAACAGCTAGCACTCTGTCTTGTAAAAGGAATGAGACATAGCTTGATGATAATTACCCTGAGTGTAAGAATTTTGCTTGTGTATCTCCTTTCTTTTATGGGATATCATGTCATTTTGTCTTCATGTTTCACTATTGTCAAATACCTCTTCAGTTTCTGTTTTTTAAATTATAAATTTAGCTCATAAATAATGTAAATAATCCAATTTTTCTTTATAACTTTCTCCTTCTATTCAAACCAACTATATAACTTACTTTCTCACACTAATTATTTACTGATAATGCAAAATTATAGTAATTCAAGTATTATGTAACTTTTAACACAATATGGCCATCTGATAAATACATATTTAATATTTATGTATATAAACTACTATGTTTCTGAGTGTAGATGTAGGCAAAAAGGCAACCATATTAAGGAGCTCTTCTTAAAATTATATATGGAAAAACAAAAACTAAATATCTGCAACGGCAAAATATAAAAATTTCAATATGATAGGAAAACAAAGTACAAGAGAAGTTCAAACACAGAGCTCTCACTATAGGTGACCTGTAATTAGAGATTGCCATAATAGAGGAGAGTGTGACAATATACAAGGAAGAAGATTATTACATGTGAAAACTATAGGACAAGCAAAGGTCCTGAGGCACAAAAGCTCTACTGCAGTTACCTAAGGAACTACTAGCAAATTACCTAACACGTACATAATTCAGTATATAGAAGAAAGTGTGTTTAAGAGAGGTTTATCAATTGTGTCAAATGCTTAATTGATTAAAGAGGATGAGAACTAAGAATGATTGATGGTTTGCATTTCAATCATCTTGTAAGACTATTTTGTGGTTGTGGCCAATAATAAAAATATAAAGTACCTTTATATTTTCCCTTCATGTGTAGTCTACCTTCCTCTATGCCCAGGATATTTGTTCAACAATCGATTTCCTTTACTGTATGGAACCAGTAAGTACAATCCTAAGTGGAAACAACATGTAACATTCAAACACAGTTATAGAGGGTAAAGCATACCCAAGTGTTCTTTGAAACAATCGTATTTGGGATTTTAAAACATGTTTTTTTACTAACATATTAATGTTAGTAAAATGTTACTAACATTAGTTACTAACATTAGTTAGTTTTAATACTAACATATTAATGTTAGTATATTCTTCAATCACTAGTTTTAGTAGACAAGTGGCAATCTGTTTGCTAATGGGAGACAATGTTAAATGGATTTATTTTTTGTTTGTTTGTTTGTTTTGTTTTTTTTGAGACAGAGTCTCGTTCTGTCGCCCAGGCTGGAGTGCAGTGGGGCGATCTCAGCTCACTGCAAGCTCCGCCTCCCAGGTTCAGGCCATTCTCCTGCCTCAGCCTCCCGAGGAGCTGGGACTACCGGCACCTGCCAACATGCCCGGCTAATTTTTTGTATTTTTAGTAGAGACGGGGTTTCACCGTGTCAGCCAGGATGGTCTCGATCTCCTGACCTCGTGATTCGCCTGCCTCGGCCTCCCAAAGTGCTGGGATTACAGGCGTGAGCCACTGTGCCCGGCCAATGTTAAATGGATTTAAACCAAAGACACCATTGACCACTTCCACACTTCCTTCTTGAAGATGAATTTGCTCTTACTCAAAAAATCAAATAGTTGTAACACTGTAAATGATCTTTTGTGGTAAAGGAGACAACTACTTTCTTTTTCTGCTGTTGTGTTTGTTGTCTTAGGGCTGAGTTTGAAAGGAAACTCTTCACATTACTAGCCTAGATAAGAGCTTTTCCCACGAACACATGCATTTTAATTCATCCATTGACTTGCTCAGTTACTCACTAATTCGTTCTTTCTTCCATTTAGCTACTCACTTGTTCAAGGAACTTATATCACCACCTGTTAGGAACTGAACAATGAGAATATAGCAGCAAGCACAAAAAGAAGCCACTGGCTTTCATAAAAAGCAGGTTATGAGGCAGATCACATTAACCTGAGAGACAGTTTGGAAGGTCAAACCTGGAATTACAATGCTGGGAATAGGTATATGAGTTAACAATATTATTTCTCTCCCTTATTCTCTTTTTTGTAATTGACCCCACTGTCATATCATTGTATGATAAATGACATAAAGCTCACCAGGAATCAAATTATGTTCTATCTTGATGTATTCATTTAATTTTTTCTCTTCCAATTTTTTCATCGTGCCTATTTCTATCCTTGGGTTTTCCAAAATTTAAATGTTAAAAATAAAAGGGTACTATAAACATTCATGGGCATATTACTGCCATGTTTTTGCCCATATTAATTTAAGAATTTAAGAGTTGAGGGTTGTTATAAGCACCCAGAAGATATAAACTGTTTCTATAAGGAATCATAAATAACAGTTTTATAATGTATTTATTGGTAGTATTTAATGATTAACAGTAATAACTAAGTTATTGTGTTTATATTGTGAATTCAGTATACATTTTCCCCCATTTAATCTGCATAAGTACTCTGTCAGAGATTATTCTCATTTAAAAATGAGAAAACAGACTCTAAGAATAATTAATATAAAAATAATTTTAATAGCTCTTATTGATTATTTACCATGTTAATTCTCTTTATTTTCTTTAAAACTGCAAAACATCTATACATTGCTGAAAGGGCAGAGATCCTAGAGTACCAAGGCATGCCTATTTTTGATGTTTGCGTGATCTAAGGAGAAGAGACTCAATACGACAAACTCAGCGTTTAAAGGGAAAACGTTGCAGTCTATCCAAATATATCAAATCTCTGGACCCATCTGTGGGTTTGGAGTCCGGCAATAAGTTAGAAACTGAAAACATAAGATTTCTTTTAGGCTAAAAGGTTACAATAGAACACATTACATCTGTAATGCCATCTAGGAACTGGATGGCCTCAAATTCTTCTGTGCTCAGCAAGCCTAGAGGGGAAATAGAGTGATTTTCAGTAATGCTGTAAAATAATGGACCTAATTCTCTCCTGCATCTCAGGGAATATGGGTTTCTTAAATACAAGGAAGCGAATCTCTGCCATTTTCATTCCCCTCCTATATCCCACAATTTAATCTTTCCAAAATTAGATTTAGAAAAAAAAAACTGTTTCAAACCGAGCAGAACTACTCATTCTTCTGTACTCTGTGTATCCTTTAAAATGTAGCACTGGTATTTCAAATCTTAAATGTTGGAATTAAAGAAAATAATATGGAAATAAATTTTAAGTAGCTAAAATATTTAATTTTAAAAGTGAAACATCCATTTTTTAATATGCAGGTGATGGAGAATAAAAACTAAATATATATCATAAAGTTTAATTTATAACATATTCAAAGATAAAAGGGTCCTATCAAAATATTGGTGATACAACTTTATTGAGCATTTTATATTTTCTAGCTGATATGTTCATTACTTTCTGGTCACATATCATTTGATTCTTACATAACCTATGTGATGTATGTAATTATTATTATAATTGTTTTACAGATGAAGTCATACTTAAAGTAAAAGAATTAGAATTCAACTCTATTGAACCTGTACCTGTTTCCAATGCCCATGTAGTTAAATACTGTCAATTACAGGGGTGTGAATTGTGTATGTCTGTGTGTGCAACATGGCTTCATCAATGACCTTACCGAATTATATATATATATAACATTTTTGTAAATATATAAATTTTGTGTACATATAAGTCTGATATATGTATACACATATACATAAAAAGAGGTACTCAAGCCAGGGAATTTTAAACTAGAGAAATCTGATTCAAAATTATATTGAGATCTAAGTTATTATCTTATAGACACCGCATTGCCCAAAATGATGCAGGTTGACAATACCAAGTCTTTGAAAGGATGTGAATCCTGTGATAAAAAAATATGAATTAACATTGATTTGTATACATTGCTAGCAGGAGTATAAATTTGGTAAGAGAACTTGGGAAACAAATTGTCGTTATTTTGTAAAGTAAGCATATCTAATCCAGGTATATACATAAGAAATACTCTTGTGTTTGTACAGTAGAAGATACATATAAGCATGTCTATTGCAGCGCTGTTGGTTATTAGGATAGAAAATTGGAGGCAGATTAAATATTCACTGAGCAGAAGGTAGTCAAGTATGGTACATGCACACAAGGCAATACTTTACATTAGTAAAACTGAACATAATTCAGGTCCATTTTATGATATGAATGAATCTTAGAAAGACAATGTTTAGTTTGTAAAAAGTTATGGAATACTGCATCAAATATAACTTTCTTTACAATTATAAGTAAATTTAAAAATAAAATTAATATTTTGTTTAGGTAAATACAAACACACACACACACATACATATTTGTCAGATTTGTTATATTAGGGATGAAGTCAGGGAAACTGACTGCCTGGTCAGAGGGGTCAATGGGAGTCAATACTGTTAATTTTAATTCATGGGGTTGCATGATGGGTCTTGTCTGTCTATTGTATTAGTAAAGTAAATATATAATTAATAAATAATATCAAGTAAAATAAAGTGGGTAATGCTAGTTTGAGGATTGA
This sequence comes from Theropithecus gelada, assembly GCF_003255815.1. NCBI lineage: Eukaryota > Metazoa > Chordata > Mammalia > Primates > Cercopithecidae > Theropithecus > Theropithecus gelada. Next base: position 59,217,653 of record NC_037686.1, read on the forward strand.
ATATGATAGTGCCTAATTATGATGTGTCTATTTCTGTGTACCTGACCCTACTTCTTACAAAAACAAACAAAAAGAAGCAGTAGAATTTCTGACATCCAGGTTTCCAAATTACTTGAGACTCATTTCATTCTAGATGAACAGGTGCTGTCTGTGATGAGATGTCACAAGAGTCATCCTTCTGGATGTATGAGCAATGCCCTATGAGCAATCTCTACTTTATTCTAGGTACACTCACATGGCTTTCCCCTTGCCCTATCTCTACTTCCTTTTTTTATGTATCCCAGACTGTGCTTTTTTTTTTTTTTTTAATTGTACTTTAAGTTCTAGGGTACACGTGCACAACGTGCAGGTTTGTTACATATGTATACATGTGCCATGTTGGTGTGCTGCACCCATTAACTTGTCATTTATATTAGGTATATCTCCTAATGCTATCCCTCCCTTCTACCCCCTCCCCACAATAGGACCCGGTGTGTGATGATCCCCTTGCTGTGTCCAAGTGATCTCATTGTTCAATTCCCACTTATGAGTGAGAACATGCGGTATTTGATTTTCTGTTCTTGCGATAGTTTGCTGAGAATGATGGTTTCCAGCTGCATCCACGTCCCTACAAAGGACATGAACTCATCCTTTTTTATGGCTGCATAGTATTCCATGGTGTATATGTGCCACATTTTCTTAATCCAGACTCACTGATGGACATTTGGGTTGATTCCAAGTCTTTGCTATTGTGAATAGTGCCGCAATAAACATGCGTGTGCATGTGTCTTTATAGCAGCATGACTTATAATCCTTTGGGTATTTCCCCAGTAATGGGATGGCTGGGTCGAATGGTATTTCTAGTTCTAGATCCTTGAGGAATCGCCATACTGTTTTCCACAATGGTTGAACTAGTTTACAGTCCCACCAACAGTGTAGAAGTGTTCCTATTTCTCCACATCCTCTCCAGCACCTGTAGTTTCCTGATTTTTTAATGATTGCCATTCTAACTGGTGTGAGAGGGTATCTCATTGTGGTTTTGATTTGCATTTCTCTGATGGCGAGTGATGATGAGCATTTTTTCATGTGTCTGTTGACTGTATGAATGTCTTCTTTTGAGAAGTGTCTGTTCAAATCCTTTGACCACTTTTTGATGGGGTTGTTTGTTTTTTTCTTGTAAATTTGTTTGAGTTCTTTATAGGTTCTGGATATTTATCCCAGACTGTTTTAGCTTAGTTTCCAAGAAACAGATTCTGAGATGGAGGTTTGCATATAGGAAGTTGATTTGTAAGTGCTCTTGGGAAAAGCAGTTCTAAGAGAAAGAGAAGAGCAGGGTTTAGCAGAGGGAGTGATTACACTACCACACAGTTGTCACAAAGGCAACCTGTCTGGAGCTCTGCAGAGGGACAGTCTTTCTGAATTCCCCTACAGAGATGTCAGGGCCTTTGAATTTCTCCAGAGACCAGTCAATGGATGCTGACTTCCCAGGGAAGGGGATTACAAACTTGTGTGAGGCGGCTCCTTTTGGCTGAAGGAAATTTCTGGAGAGGCACTCAGCTGTGAACTATCAGCAGTGGCTAACTCACAGCAGCCAGGGATGAGTGCCTGCATCTCCAAAGAAAGTTCTAGGCTGCACCCCACACTTTCACTGGATTTCAGTTGTGTGAAGAGACCATGTCTTATCTTCCTTTCTATTTGTCCCAGTGCCTAGAATTGGGCCTGTTTCAGAGTGACTGACCAATGAACCATTGGTTATATTATTATTCATTACAAAGGTGTGCTCTTTGACTTTTAAGATTGACATAATAAAATACATCATTATAATTTTATCACTATTCTTCAGGTTCAGAAAACTTATGTTTTCAATTTACCATGGTGCAAACTGAGTACATAAGTCTTATTTGTCTGTAACAAAAATATTGATGACAGAACTGTAACATTTGTCATGGTCTTTTATGTTCAACTGTAGTGTTCTTTATTTAAAAAATCAAGACAAGGGCTTCTGGAGAGCTTAAGAGAAATAAATGGAAAATTATGACTCATAACATGTGAAAGATAACTTAGGAATGAAAACCAGGTAAAATTCTTGTAACCCAGTTAAACATACCCTGCCAAAAGAAGGTTGTTAAGAATATGTTCCAAGACAATATACAGAAATTCAAACAGCCTACTACCCTTCCTTACAACAGTGACTCTATGATCACAATATCCCATTAGGAGAAAATCCCATTCTAAAGACTAAACATCTGAAAGAGAAAGGATGAAGTTAAAAAAAAAAAAAAAAGGAATAAGCAAAAAATGTTGATGTAGAGCCTGAAAGACATTAAGAAAACACAGAACAAATGTTCCCAAATAGCTGTGCCACCAAATAAATGAACATTTTATAACTGTGGAAATCAGAATAAAATTTAAAATGTTATAAGACATGCTTCTTCGTAAATTAAGAACAAAATACAGAATAATTTTCTTTTTCTTTTTTTTTTTTTAGACAGAGTCTCACTCTGTCACTCAGGCTCCGCCTCCCAGGTTCAAGTGATTCTCCTGCCTCAGCCTCCTGAGTAGCCAGCATTACAGGCACGTGCCTCCACACCCAGCTAATTTTTTGTATTTTTAGTAGAGATGGGTTTTTATCGTGTTAGCCAGGATGGTCTCGATCTCCTGACCTTGTGATCTGCCTGCTTCGGCCTACCAAATTGCTGGGATTACAGGTGTGAGCCATTGCCCCTGGCCCAGAATAAAAATTTGTAAAGATTAATGGTAACAGACAGATAGAAAGCAAGCCAGCCTAAGTGAAGAAAGAAATATGGAATTAAAAAAAAATCAACCCATAAATGACAGTAGTACAAAAAAAGTAGAATTTAGGATAGGAGACTTGAGGAAATAAACAATTTTAATTAGAATATGACTACAGTAAAATTATGTGAAGAAAATTTAAAAATATTGATTGAAGGCAAAAGTAAAACTAAATAAGGCTATGTGTACTTTCCCATTAAAAGAACAAATTAAAAAAATAGTAAAAATGTTCCTTAAAACAAGTGTTGCCTGCAGAATTAGCTTGAATATGTAGATTAAAAATACAGAATATGAACAAGAAAATGTAACAGAACATTAAACGCACACATTCTACTGAGATTTTTGGACCTGAAGGATACAGAAATAATTTGAACCATTGCCAGTATGCCCTAAGAATCACCTACATAGGAAAAATAGCTGATGAATTTTGGACATCTGCTTTAGTAGAACATAATAGACATTCTCCAATATGTAACAGCCCATGTAATAGCTATTTCCTGAGAACAGAAACTGAGACTTCACTCAATCTGTAATGGAGTAGCCATGATAGTAAGAACTGAATTTATTAATTGTTGAACTAGGGTAAGTACTGGTACTAATTACATGATCAATGTTACAAACTTTACAATAATGAAATAATGGCTTTGTTGTTTTTCAGTGCCTGTTTGTTAAAGCACTTCACAAGAGTACACATTGTATATGAAAAGAGATATCTTTCTCTCACTTCTCTAACGTCTCTGCAGAAAAACAGAGCTGGGAACAGCAATATGTCACTTACAACAGCGTGGTATTTGGCTAAATCATTAAATATATGCCACAGTGGAAACCAGCAACCACCTGCCTTCCGCACTTTTGTTGCACTCCTGATGAATCACAGGTCAAACACTGGGGACTGGCTTCTGCTGTGTCTCTCATGCTCTCTCTCTCTCTCCAGCTGCCTGAGTGAGGGTTCCACTATACGGATTCCATACATGTAAACAGCTGCCAAACTATAGGTGATGGTAAAATGTAGGAATATAATTAGAAGTGATGTTTTGAGAATTTGTTGGCTTTGTTTCAAAATATTTTATTTTATTGTAACCTAATATAATTCAATGTTAATAATGCCTGTGTTTAAAAACCAGCATGTACAAATCTTGAAAAATGAGCAGTAGGCTGTAAACCCTAGGTGTTTTTGTTTCCTTGGATTCTCGGCTCCACTCACTCAAATCAGGGAGTCCAGGATTTTTATCCCCTGTTCTCCCGTTCTCCTTCTAATGTCACATCCTGGAAACACTCTCAAGACATTAGTCTGGGAAATCACAGGACTCATCCAGCCTATTTCCCTTGTTTCAGAAATCAGTCTACTTCATTGCCTTTTACAGCATGTTATTGTATTCATTTAAGGTGTGCAACATGATGTTTTGACGTACGTATAGCAAAATGATTACTATAGCCAAGCAAATAAGCATAGTCATCATCTCACAAAGTTACCTATTTGTATGCGTGTGTGGCAAGAACACCTAAAATCCACTCTTTTAGCAGAAGTTCCAAGTTCAATACAATATTATTAAGTACAGTCCTCATGTTGCTTGTTGCATGTTGTCCACTGTTTTGAAAATCTTTGTTTCATATATAGTGTGTAGTTTTTATGTGGGAAGGTAAATTGTGTTCTGAAACAGGTTTTATGTGAAAACTGTGTGAAATTTTTCATAATAATAAAAATCCATAAAGGGATGAATGGGAATTGAGGAAATGGAAACAATAAGAGTGATAATCATGTGGATATTTTTGTTTTAAGGCAGACGTGAGCCTAGAAGGAATGTAGCATAATATAAATAAGATTTTTTCTTCCTTTTTTTTTTTTTAGAAATAGGACATAATATCTTGACGATTAAACCATCATCCTTTTACCTGTTTTCTATTGTCCCTAAATATTTATATTATACCATAGAATATAGTTTCTACCAGTGATCTTCAACTTGTGCTTCAAAGGGGTATAAATTCCTTTCTAAAGGATATTTAAAAAATATTCAGTGAAATTTTACTATGTGTATTACTATGACCTGGTCAATTATTACATCTTATTTATTTCTTTGCTTCTAACTCAATTTCTCCATTAATATGTTTATACAACCAACATTCTTATCTTTCAACACTTATGCTATTCAACATATTTATGGCAAAATACTGAAAAATTATATACAGATATTTAAAACAAGCTGGAAATTTATTACAATTATTTCTTTGTAATCAAAATAGGTATAGTAGTAAAATAACAGTAAATACAAATGTCCAAATCCTAGTGATTCTGAAAATCTAAAACTGAGGGCCATGAGTCACCCACCTGACCATATAATAATATTCAAATTCATAACCCAAAGAGTTACTGGAAACAAGGAATAGCCAGTAAAAGGTAAAATGGAATTTGTAGAAAAAAATAATTTCTGAGAAATTAAGTACATCTCTGTTTAAAGGAAGAAAAATATATTTTGAAATATAAAACTTCTAAAATTGTTGAAGATAATTGAAAATATGTGTTAATACCCCCCGTTCATGGCCAGCAATTTAACTAGAACAAAAAACAATAATAGTGACACGTTTTGAAAAAGCTTACATTATTTGCATGACCACTTGTACATTGCATATAATAATGACAGTAGGTATTTGACCTGGGCTAGAAATAGTTCCACCTCTACTCTAATCAGACTATCTTTCTGAAAGAGATATTCTGCACAAATTTTTCAGACAACAGGTGGATTCAAGGGGAGATTCAATGAAACAAATGGGTATAACAGCAAAGATGTTTTATACCTCAGGCTTTCAGGGGAAGGACCAACCGCCCTCTTGTCACATTATAGAAGAGATCAGCTAGTTATTATGTGTGACGTTGGGCTGTTATGATAGCATGGGCAGAGTTTTAGAAATCCTATACGGCAGCATTAACCACAGTTGCAGAGTCCAGGAAGAAGCAAATAGAAACGTAATGTGTTTTCTAAGCAAATTCCTGTAATTCTTTATTCAATGCCTTCCTATTTCTAGCGGAAATAATACTGCCTCAATTTTAGGAATGAGTGTACTGGCCTTTTGGATTACGATACTTTCAAAAAATTTTGGCGTGTCTTCCTTCATTGATTTATGTGCCTCCATTTTCTTCCCACACATTCTTCCTGACCTTCTTAATTCCTTTTTACTTACATTCACACTTTACCTTATGGTCAAATTTCAGAAATCAAAAATCCCCAAAATGTTCTCAACCATCATTTTCTATAGTTTATTTTAACATAGTTATTCCTACACCAATATTTCTGATGGAATAGGGTATAATTTCACTAGATCTCCTCCTAAAAACTGATATTAACACACAATTATATCAGGTACGTCTTTTTTTTTTTTTTCTAGAAAGCATCTTCCTTTATTCTAGCCTGGACCTGAAAGTCTCTAAGTAAATCAGACTACCCCTTGAGTATGTGTGCCTCTAAGATAATTCTTCAAATGTCAGAAACGACATATCTATGCCATCCAAGATCATATTGGTGCTTATGTAGTTTGAGATATTACAGAAGCTCATTTCCTTGACTAAGATGAATGATTCAGCCAAAAACTCTTATGTAAATTGGTATTATGATTTATTTTCCAGGCTGTGTGACTCACAGTTTCTCATATTTGAAATACCTGACTAAATATACACTGCTAAAATGAGCAGGCTTAAAAACCTGGGAGATCCTTAGAGTCCATAGCAGAAAATCCTGTTATGTTCCACCAAAAAGTTCAGACTTCCCAAAAAGTTTCCTTTTATCTATTTGTAGTATTCCCTGTCAAATAGACCATATATCCCATACTGAAATCTGTTTATTTGGTGATTTATTAGTGCAATCATCTAAAATATATTCTTCACTGCCTTTACAGGAAAATGTGCCATTTTTCATCAAACTCAAATTACCACTGACTGTAATTTGTGCCATGTCATTTACCAAATAGGATTATAATTACAATTGTAAGTTGCTGATTGTAAGATGTTTCCTGATTTCTCATAGATAACTTTGTGAAATCTTGGTATTTATTGTGGCACTAATTGACTTTATTGGCAATGCTGTTGCAATAAATGCAGAGACTTCAGATAGCTTACCTGAATATGCAGATTCTTTAGTTGTCCCTTCACAATTAATTAGCCTATGATATCAGAATGAAGTATCCAAGAGGATGGATGGTACTTAGTACAAGATTCCACAACCATGAGATTCTCTTATAAATAAAAGTTTATATCTTTGTCATAGTGTGTTTGACAAACTTGTGCATTCAGTCAGACTTAGGAGCATGTTGTAAATAAAGTGAGTTTCAAGAGATATTATGTAATGTGTAAGGGCCACTGAGAACATATTTCAGCACTATGTTTAGGGCTGGTAAGCTATCAAGTCATTAACTGTTCTCAAGCCCCTATGACTGGAAGTAGAAAAACTCAAAAGCAAATATCAGTCCATGACAGGGTATTATCAAGAAAAGATAATTTGGATGTAAAGTAAAAATCTTTTTGCAAGAAAGATTTCAAATTAAACTATGAAATAAATTAAAATTGTTTATAAGGAATAATTGAGTTAATTAAAATACATGAAATACACAATAAATCTCAAGACAGAATGGTGTGTGTAAGAAAATACCTGCTCATTCTCATATAATTATAGAGAATGTATATACAAGGTCTAACAACAATGCAATACCATGCATAATAATAACAAAACAAAACTGCTGTTTGTATTGTTTGGCATTTGGTTTAAGTCAATGCACGCATCTCCAAGGGAGTGAAAGTTATTGATCTGAAACTCTGGTTGGATTGTGTTCAGCTAGTCATAATGAAAAATATTCTGTGTTAAAGAAAAATATAATCTCAATCTAAGAATATTAATGATTCATAAAATATAAGCAATCATAAAAAATAATAAGTTGTAGCATTTAGTCACCTTGTAGTTATAATCTCTTCCTCTACATTTTTCTTCTTAATTTTCAGATTTATTATTAACTAACGAATAATATTTATGCATATTTGTATATTTGTGGGATATCATATGATGTTTTGATCATGTATATGTTGTAGAAAAATTGAATCAAGCTAAAAATATATATTCATCTTAAACTCAGACTTAAAGCCTAAATTCCTTTTGTAGGAATTGTAAACTGAGCCAGCGCTCAAACCTGTGTGCAAATCCCTCCAGTCCTACCTTTCAGTTTGGTGAATCATGCGACTCTGCTGCAGATTCATCCTCACACACATAGGCCATTTGAGAAATGAGAGCCCAAATGTTTAGTTTCAGTGTAGATGTGAGTACACAGCAGAATGTGAAAGTGTGATGGAGGTTTCAGCCAACAGTTTCACAAATGGGCATAAACTGCTTAATTAAAAACTGTTCAAAGTCACATTTCAGATTATTCTCCAATAGAAACAGAGTCTAGACATAGAATCATGTCATCTGCAAACAGCAAGAGTTTGATTTCCTCTCTTCATATTTGGATGCCTTCTTTTTCTTTCTCTTGCTGATTGATCTGGCAAAGATTTCCAACATTATGTTGAGTAAGAGTGGTGAGAGAGGGCATCCTTGTCTTGTGCGGGTTTTTGAGGGAGATGCTTCCAGCTTTTGCCTATTCAGTATAATGTTGGCTGTGGGTTTGTCATAGATGGCCCTTACTATTTTTAGGTATTTTCCTTCAGTACCTAGTTTATTGACAGCTTTTAACATGAAGGGATGTTAAGGGATAAAAAGGCTTTTATCAAAAGCCTTTTCTGCACCCATTGAGATAACCATATGATTTCTGTCTTTAGTTCTGTTTGTGTGATGAATCACATTAATTGATTGACATATGTTAAACCAACCTTGCATCCCAGGGATAAATCCTACTTGACAGTGGTAGATTAGGTTTTTGATGTGCCACTAAATTTGATTTGTATGTATTTTGTTGAGAAAGTTTGCGTCAATGTTTATCAAAGATAATGGCCTGAAGTTTTCTTTTTTAAGTGTGGTGTCTCTGTCAGGTTTTGGCATCAGAATGATGCTTGCCTCATAGAATGATTTGGGGAGGAGTTCCTGCATCCCAATTTTCTGGAATAATTTTAGTAGGAATGGTACCAGCCCTTCTTTGTATGTATGGTAGAATTTGGCTGTGGATCTGTCTGATCCTGAGCTGATAAGTTATTTATTACTGATTCAAATTCAGAAAGAATTATTGCTTTTTCCAGGGAATCTGAAAGCTCCTTCAGCTTAACCAAAGTTTCAGGATACAAACTCAATATACAAAAAAATCACTAGCATTTCTATATGCCAACAACAGGTAATCAGAGAACCAAATCAGGAATGCAATCCCATTCACAATTGACACCAAAACAATAAAATACGTAGGAATACAGCTAAACAGTCAAGTGAAAGATTTCTGCAATGTTAATCACAAAACGCTGTTCAAAGAAATCAGAGATGACACAAATGAATGGAAAAGAATTACATGCTCATGGATTGAAAGAATTAATGTCATTAAAATGGCCATGTGGTCCAAAGCAAATTACAAACTTGGTGCTATTCCTATCAAACTACCAATGATATTTTTCACATAATTCAATAAAACTCTTTTAAAATTCACATGAAACCAAAAAAAGAGCCCAAATAGCCAAGACCATCCTAAGCAGAAAGAATTAAACTGGAGGCATCATGCTACCCAACTTGAAACTATCCTACAGGGCTACAGTATCCAAAACAGCACGGTGCTGGTACAAAAACAGACACATAGACCATTGCAACACAGTACAGAACCCAGAAATAAGGCCATGCATCTACAACCATCTGATTTTTGACAAAGTTGATAAAAACAAGCGATGGTTAAAGGACTCCCCATTAAATAAACAGTGTTGGGATAACTGGCTAACCATATGCAGAAGATTGAAAATGAACCCCTTCCTTACACCGTACACAAACATCAACTCAAGATGGATTAAAGACTTAAGCAAAAAACCCAAAACTATAAAATCCCTGGAAGACAACCTAGGTAATACCACTCCGGACATAGGAACTGACAAAGATGTTATGCCGGAGATGCCAAAAGCAACTGCAACATAAACAAAAATTGACAAATGGAATCTAATTAAGCTTAAGAGCTTCTGTACAGTAAGATAAACTATCAACAGAATAAACAGACAACCTATAGAATGGGAGAAAACTTTTGTAAACTATGCATCAAACAAAGGTTTAATATCCAGCATAAGAAACTTAAGCAAATTTGCAAGAGAAAAACCAACCTCATTAAAAGGTGGGCAAAGGACATGAATAGACACTTCTCAACAAAAGACATACATTCAGCCAACAAGCATATGAAAAAAAGCTCAGTATCATTGATCATTAGAGAGATACAAATCAAAACCACAATGATATTCTATCTCAAACCACTCAGAATGGTTATTACTAAAAAGTAAAAAAATAGCAGATACTGGTGAGGTTGCGGAGAAAAGGGAACACTTACATACTACTGATGGAAGTGTAAATTAATTCAACTATTGTGGAAAGCAGTGTGGCAATCACTCAAAGAAGTAAAAACAGAATTAACATTTTAACAGGAATCTTATTGCTGTGTTTATACCCAAAGAAATATAAGTCATTCTACCATAAAGACACATGCATGAATATATTCACTGCAACACTATTCACAATAGCAAAGACATGGAATCAATCTAAATGCCTATCAGTGGTAGACTGGATAAAGCAAATATGGTACATATACACCATGGAATACTATGCAGCCATAAAAAGAATGAGATCATGTATTTTGCAGGAACATGAATGAAGCTGGAGGCCATCATCCTGAGCAAATTAGTGCAGGAACAGAAAGCTAAATACCGTATGTTCTCACATATAAGTGGGAGCTAAATGTTGAGAACACTTGGATACAAAGTGGGAAACAACAGATACTGGGGCCTACTTGAGTGTAAAGAGTGGGAGGAGGGAGAGGATCAGAAAAAAAGTAACTATTGGGTACTAGGCTTAGTAGCTGAGTGAAGAAAGAATCAGTACAACAAACCCCTCTGCCATGAGTTTACCTATGTGACAAACTGCACGTGTATCCCTGCAGCTAAAATAAAAGTTAACAAAAAGAGACAGTCGATATGATTCTTTTAATTTTCTCCATGTTTGTTACCGTTACAAACTTGATTGGCAGGATTTTAACCACTTATATGGGGTTATCTTCCCAGCAGATAAGCGCCGTAAAATGTATGCATAGGCTGACCTAATAAACAACAACAAAAAAAGTCTGAAAATAAATAAGAATTTGCATTGATCCCTTTACCATTATGTAATGCCCTTCCTTGTCTTTTTTTGATCTTTGTTGGTTTAAAGTCTGTTTTATCAGAGACTAGGATTGCAACCCCTGCTTTTTTTGCTTTCTATTTGCTTGGTAAATATTCCTCCATCCTTTTATTTTAAGCCTATGTGTGTCTTTGCATGTAAGATGGAAAGTAATTTATAGATTAAATGCAATCCCCATCAAGCTACCATTGACTTTCTTCACAGAATTAGGAAAAAAAACTATTTTAAATTTCATATGGAAATATGTACATAAATATATATGTATTTATAAATATATGCATAAAAATAATATAGCCAAGACAATCCTAAGCAAAAAGAACAAAGCTGGAGGCACCATGCGACCTGACTTCAAACTATAATAAAAGCCTATAGTAGCCAAAACAGCATGGTACTGGTATCAAAACAGATGTATAGATCAAAGGAACAGAACACAGGACTCAGAAATAATGACACATATCCACAACCATCTCATCTTTGACAAATCTGACAAAAACAAGCAATGGGGAAAGGATTCTCTATTTAATAAATGGTGTTGGGAAAAATGGCTAGCCATATGCAGAAAACTGAAACTGGACCCTTTCCTTACACCTTATACAAAAATTAACTCAAGATGGATTAAAGACTTAAACGTAAGACCTAAAACCATAAAACCCCTAGAAGAAAACCTAGGCAATACCACTTAGGACATAGGCATGGGCAAAGACTTCATGACTAAAACACCAAAACCAATGACAACAAAAGCCAAAATTGACAAATGGTATTAATTAAACTAATGAACTTCTGCACAGCAAAATAAACTATCATCAGAGTGAACAGGCAACCTACAGAATGGGATAAAATTTTTGCAATTTATCCATCTGACAAAGGGCTAATATCCAGAATCTACAAGGAACTTAAACAAATTTACAGGAAAAAAAATAAAAGTGGGTGAAAGATACGAACAGACACTTCTCAAAAGAAAACATTTATGTGGACAACAAACACATGTGAAAAAGCTCATCATCACTGGTCATTAGAGAAATGCAAATCAAAACCATAATAAGATAGCATCTCACACCAGTTAGAACAGCAATCATTAAAAAGTCAGGAAACAACAGATGGTGGAGAGGATGTGGAGAAATAGGAATGCTTTTACACTATCAGTGGTAGTATAAATTAGTTCAACCATTATGGAGGACAGTGTGGCGATTCCTCAAGGATCTAAAACCAGAAATACCATTTGATCCAGCAATCCCATTCCTGGGTATATATCCAAAGGGTTATAAGTAATTCTACCAAAAAGACACATGCACACGTATGTTTATTGTGGCACTGTTCACAATAGCAAAGGCTTGGAACCAACCCAAATGCCCACCAATTAAAGACTGGATAAAGAAAATGTGGCACTTATATACTGTGGAATACTATGCAGCCATAAAAAATGATGAGTTTATGTCCTTTGCAGGGACATAGATGAAGCTGGAAACCATCATTCTCAGCAAGCTAACACAGGAACAGAAAACCAAACACCACGTGTTCTCACTCACAAGTGGGAGTTGAACAATGAGAACACATGGACACAGGGAGAGGAACATCACACACCAGGGGGTGGAGGCCTATGGGAGGCGTAGCATTAGAAGAGATACCTAATGTAGATGATAGGTTGATGGGTGCAGCAAACCACCATGGCACATGTATACCTTTGTAACACACCTGCACATTCTGCACATGTATCCCATAACTTAAAATATGATTATAATAACGAAAAGAATTTGCAAAGGCAGCCTCAGAGAGATTAGCAGAGACAGTTTTCGTTTTTTTTTTTTTTTTTTTTTTTTTTTTTTTGCATTCATCACCTGTAGGTCAGACTGAACAAAAATAAGCACTTGTAAACATAGCAAAGGTGAAAGTGTAGGTAACTTGTTATGAACGTGAAGAATAACTAACATATTTGAATGCCATTTGGAATTGAAGCCGCTGAAAATGTTTTCAGGATTAAGGGCCATATTTGTCCATGGCCTTTATCCCAGAGTTCAAAAGCAATTTTAAATCACTTTATTGATCAGAACTGAGATGCAGATTCCACAGACTGAGACAAATGATTGATCACTGTCTGCCAGTGAAATAAGTGGGAAGATACAGTGTCAAAATGTTTTGCCTTTCAACTTAATATCCTTAAGTTTAAAGAAAAACACATCGTGAGACAATCAGGATCAAGGGGACTCTATCAAAAATGCACAAGTCAATGAAACTGAAAATGGTTCATGAAATTTTATTCTTCCTAGTGTCTAATATTAGCAGAAACAGTAAGGACTGTAGAAAATCCAGCGTGTTAAATGATTTTGTCAACCACTTTCTAAAACCCTTCTTGAAAACTAAAAATAAGAAAGAACTTCTCAGTTTTGAATACTGGTGGTACAGTGCAGGAATTAGATTTTATCTTACACTTATCTCTACTTGAATTTCTAGAATTCAGAGCCCCTGTTCCAGTGTGAAATACCGGTCACCAATTAAATATTACACTAAGTAATCTATGTTGGAAAAAATATTTGCTTTCAGGTCTCTACCTGAAAATATCCATGTTCTTTGTAGGGAGGTAATATATTCTTTGTATAAAGTGATGTAAGGATTCCTTTCGAAGTAAAGTTTGTAAACAAATCACACATTTCTTCCAGATTCAATCCAGCTTATTATGTTCCTATCATCACAGAGTTTAGATGCAGTATACATAAGTAATTAACTTATACAATTTGTTAGGTAAAGAATGTGCCATTTAGTCACTTGAGGCAATCTCCTTTGTGCTATTGAGTATAAGGACAAAGTCCTGACAAAAAATGCTAATTTGAGCTGCAGAAAATCAGCATGCCACAGAAGACTTGACAGATTGTTCTCATCTATTCTCATTCTAGATAATATTCAAAGTTATAGCTATATTATAAGTTACACTTATACAAGGTGACAAGTTTTATATTATATATTATAAATATAAATTATTGTATAAGTTTAACTTATAAGTAATATACTAATCATGTCACTTATAATGTATAAGTAATAACTACTTTGTAAGTTATTGCTTTCACGGTGCATAATAAAAAATCTTATACATATATATGAAAAACATATCCAGTCCCTTTAGTCTTGACTGTCAGCAATTTCTTGCCAAGTGAGTCAAAATTAAATATACTGGAGGTGGTGGATCATGGAATTAGAAAAAAAAAACTGGTAAAACATAGTGATTTTCTGTTTGACTATTTTTCCTTGAGATTATTAGCTCCATGTTGGCATATTCTTTTTTTTTTTTTCCTGATAACATGGGAATTTTCTGTATTATTTCTCTGTGTTGCTTCTGTTGCCATTATAGACATATTTTGTTTAATGCCTACTTGCTTCTTGTGTTTGTCCCAGTGCTATATCTTCCTGGATTCAGAAGCCTTTATTCAAGTGGTTTACCTTGACTGGCACCAAATACAGCGTTGTATTACAATAACTATGATTCACCAGGCTGAAGTTGCCAAGTGACAATTCGTATATATTATACCACAGAACTAATTAGTAGTCTGAATGTTAGCCCGCTCAACCTGTCATTAGCAGTTTCATACTGCCCTGCAGTTTCCCAAATTCTTATTGAGTTTCCTAAGACCTCACTAAGTAGAACTTTACTAAATCTATCCATCTTCCCTTCTGAAGATAGCCACTAATCGAGAAAAGCACGCATTGCCTTATATTAATCAATTCAATTTTACAGGTGAATGAATTAGAAATCACAGAAATTGCTATTAGAAAAATAGGGGCCGGGCGCGGTGGCTCAAGCCTGTAATCCCAGCACTTTGGGAGGCCGAGGCGGGTGGATCACGAGGTCAGGAGATCGAGACCATCCTGGCTAACACGGTGAAACCCAGTCTCTACTAAAAAAAATACAAAAAACTAGCCGGGCGCGGTGGCGGGCGCCTGCAGTCCCAGCTACTCGGAGGCTGAGGCAGGAGAATGGCGTGAACCCGGGAGGCGGAGCTTGCAGTGAGCCGAGATCGAGATCGCGGCACTACACTCCAGCCTGGGTGACAGAGCGAGACTCCGTCTCAAAAAAAAAAAAAAAAAAAAAAAAAGAAAAATAGGAAGCAAAAATCCAAAACAAATTGTAAATTTTTCAGTAATAGTTTTTAGATTGACTTAGGTCATTTCTACTTAACCAATACAAATAAATTGCGGGATATATGCCCACATAATAACTTTATTTTAAAAAGTCAAGCTTTCCTTACTATCCTCACTAGTACATCTCTTTGGGAATCAGCTTATTTTTATTAATGAATAATCTAGTTATTCAACAAACCTAGACCCTTTGAAATATCAGAGTACCACCCTGGACAGGTAGAAAATCCGTGTTGGTGCATATGTATTGTGTAAATAAAATTGCTATCTTTATTAGTGGATTTATGAGAAAGTGACTCAATTTTATTGACAAAATTATTATGACTATGAACAACATGCTTTAAATATTATCTCTTCTAACATGCTATTGAGACTGACAATTTCTCAAACAATAATTTCTTCTGATATGCCTTCTAGGTAGCTATTAAGCTATTTATAATCAGGTAAGTATAAAATGGAACACAGAAACTTTTCCTGCCTAAGTAAATCTTTAATATGAAGATAAAGTGCAGTACATGATTTTGCTTTGGCAACTCTCTTCATCCATTTTTGCTAAAATCGTATTGTATAACAAAACACATCCAGAGTGTTTTATTTTCTCTTTCACTTGTCTTTAAGTTTGATGGAGAGGCTCTCTTTGAGGCCTTGGGCCAAGTAGTCTTGGCTTTAGTCTTTGTGTTGTGTTCACATCTGCTCCACTTGTCTCTGCACTATCTTTGAACAGCAGCTAGTTGCATACATTATTTTCATGGGGGTTCACAGAAGTGCAATAGAATAGACAGAAATGTGAGTAACTTCTTGAGGTCTTGGCTCAGAACTATGAGATTGTAAATGCTTTCCCAATTCCATTGATCAAACAAATCTTAATATTGAACCCAAAATAAATATAACCTGCCCAATTTCTTAGCCTATAAGATAATATGCTAGGAAGGAGTACATAAAGAATAATATGATCTGCCATAGCAAATCCACATACAGAAAACTGAGCTTATTACCCTTTCTTGTACTTGCAAATGACTCTGGATTGTGAAAAATATAACCAAAAAACCTTGTACAGTTTCACATATTTTATAAAATCTAGGGACATATCCTTGATAGAAAAAAAGAGAAATAACAAGCATTGCAATAGAGACTCAGGCTCCCATGAGACAAAGACAACCATGATTTAGAATAAAGAATAAGTGAATTTTTAAAAAATTCCCCGTTATCCAAAGAACTGTAAAATACTAGATACATTCCACTGCAGATAGCATGACTCTTTAACGAATTTGACACTGGAAGGAGTTGTCACAAAAATTGAAAAGGGGCATGTGTTATAATCAATCAAAGAAATACTTGTTATAATCAATCCTTTATTTCTTCATATATCAAAAGATGAATATTCAAAGCAATACAAGCTGTGGGAAAGTATTTGAATATTATGTGAGACATCTGCAAAGACCACGGTCCCTGCAGACAATAAAACAGCAAGTAAAATAACTACTGAGCTTAAGATGCAAGTAATCTTACACAGAACGGATACTGTGATTAGTTAGATCTTGTATCTACTCTGGAGAAGGATTGAAATGTGTTTTTCATTTGATTGCTTGTTTTTGTTGTTGTTGTTGTTAAATGAGTACTTACATTAAGTGAAGATACAATACTGTTATATTTTAGAAGTTTAAATATGGGATGATTTTATAAAGATTGACTAAAGGGTAGATCAGGACATATAATAATTGTTGGGTCACTCAACTGCAGTTCAACTCCTTTTCCTCTTGCAGACTAACTCACCATT
This sequence comes from Theropithecus gelada, assembly GCF_003255815.1. Classification (NCBI taxonomy): domain Eukaryota; kingdom Metazoa; phylum Chordata; class Mammalia; order Primates; family Cercopithecidae; genus Theropithecus; species Theropithecus gelada. The sequence continues at coordinate 59,234,645 of NC_037686.1, forward strand.
TGTGTTGTGCATGTGACCTGGCTTCCACAAGCAGGTGCATCATAAGAAGATTTGGAATAATAAAAGTGAGACTGAGACAGTGTTTAGTTTTTCTGGAGTCGTGGTAACAGAGATGTGTGCTTTCTAATTTTGTGGGTGTCTGTAGGAAAATCTAATTTTCGGTGTGTGTGAAAGGTAGTGGAAGTACTGTGGTCCTTAGGTCAGCTACTTTTTTTCTCTCTGAATTGGAACCAAGACAGTGTCATTCTGAGTCAGCAGTTAGAATTCCTGGTTCTCCAGTCTCACAATTATAGAAGAGTCAGCATTTCCCTCTGGGAACTAATTCTCTGTGTTTTTCTGACAATCATTCTTGGAACCTCATCCTATAGTAAACTACTCTTTAATTCACTATGTTTTTCATAAATAAATTATCTTCGTATATGTGTTATTTTTATATAGATGTCTTTTTCCTCAAAGTTTAAGATCATTTTTCAACTAGGATGGTCAATCTATGCATGCTTAAAATATACATAGTCACAGGCCATTGTTGTGATAGAAAGCAGAAATATTTTGTTCATTTTGTCATTTCTCTCTCCACTTTGACTTCTTAGGTAGTTTATCTTGTAGATTTGCTTTATTTGGTTTTGTTTTAAGTCACGGATTTATTGATGAATTCCAGATGTAGAGTCATGGTTAAAAAGTTACGGGGCGTAAAGATGGCAAGCAATGTGCTGGTGATGAAAGGGCAGACCTGACTCTCCCAGCTAGTGATTGTTCTTGGATTCTTCCAACAGCTTCGAGTCTCTTAGGCATACTGCTGCTCTAGCACAAATCTTTCTTCTCTTTCCCACCACCATGGCCTTGGATGCTGTGTATGACTGTGAGTATGAGAACCAAAACCAGACGCTGAAGAAGGTTCAGTTGGGAGATGGCACTTGAGAATGATTCACTTGGTTATTTGTTTTTTGGGGGCGTCATTTGGGAAACTGTAAACAAACAGTAGAACTGTATTTCATTTTCAAAAGCATATAGGACCAGAAAAGACAGTGGATTGGGAATGTGTGTGTGTGTGTGTATAGTGTGTGTGTATATATACACATTTATATATACACATATATACACACATATATTTGTTAAAGAAACATTTATCCATTAATTCCCATGTTTTTCATTGTTTTATCCTCTATGGAGATATGTTTCACCTTAGAAACAATGAAACAATGAATTGATCTATTTAAACTTTTCTATTTTACGTCAGTTTGGTAAATTTATATTTTAGGCCAGATTTTTATATGCATTTACATAGACTTGTGCAAACTTGAAATTTGTTATTTTTAAAAAACTTTCCATGTCCTTTGATTGTTATTTCTCACTTGCTATTTCTTATTTTGTGTGTTTGTGTTTTCTTCTTGTGTCTCCAGATTAAATCATTGAAAAATATATCTCTTTTACGGCCTTTCCCGCTAGGGGCAAACTTTTTTATTTACATATACGGTTTACTGATTTTATGTTTCGCAGCTCATTAATTACTTTTTTTATCTTTACTTCTTTTTCTACTACTGAATTCTGACAGCTTTCTTAAACATTGCGTTGCTTCAAATACATAATTCATTTATTTTTGTTAAAAAGTATTTAAAGCTATTAATCTATAAATCTATATGCACATACACAATCACATAAATGTTCCAAGCCATATATTTCTAAGCACTGCTTTAGTTCTACCTGTAGATTCTAATGAGAAATGTTTTCATTATTATTTTTTTTAATTATGTGACTTGATTTTATTTTTCTAGGTGCCTGAGTTTTCTGTTTTTTGTTTGTTTGTTTGTTTCACATGAAAGTTTTAAAATAAATTTTAAAATAAAATGACCTCTTCCTTCTAAATTTATGTTTTGAGTTTTATTTTTATTTTATTGATATAAGATAACATTGCAGAAGGCATTTCTACTTTGGAGGAACATTTGAATATTTTTTTGTGTGTGTGGAAAAAATATAATTCATTCTCACGAACCATCCTTTGTGTGCATTTGGAAAGATACATTTTGTTTTAATAAATTTGTTATTATTTGAAAACTATTGAGAATATATAACACAAGTGTAACACAAAATCAGAAACACAGAAATATACTCTAATTGGTTAATATAATACCTTTAAAATTACTACCCTGTACAATGAATAAAACATTGTCATACAGGCCTTCTATCAGTCCATGATTATCTCTTAAATTTTTCTAGACATTTTATTTGAAAGAAAATAGTGGAAATACATAGAACTATATAAATTAATATTTCTCAATACTTAGAATTGTATGTGCAGTCAGATGATGCAAAGTTTTGAGTCAATTCCTTTGAGCACAGGCTTAATTTAAGCTTACCAATTATAATTCAGAGTTAAACAAGGATTACCAATTATTTAAGATACAGCCTACCAGGGTCCAAACATCAAGCTCAGTTACCACAGATCCATGTTTGGTGGTCCCTAGATTTCAACTTTAATCCTTCTAAGTCAAACATTTCAACTTGTAGAGTCTCAGTAATGGAGTGCTTGATACACTTGCATGAAATCTCAAATAACAGAGTAGAGAACCTATTTCATAGTAGGTGAAATTGTGGGCTGGGTTCATGAAAATGGCATTCACTTGTCATTGAAAAATTGACAGACACTGAAAAATTCCCAGACAAATGCAAACTAAACAATATGCTCCTAAACAACCAATGTGTCAAAGAAGAAATTAAAAGCAAAATTTAAAAAGTAACCTGAGACAAGAGAAAATGTCCACACAACATATCAAAATGTATGGGATGTAGCAAAAGCAGTTCAAAGAGGGAAGTTTATAACAATAAATGCTTACATCAAAAAGAGAAAGGTAAATAATCAACTTTATGTTTTTCCTCAAGAAAATAGAAAAAAAGAAAACAATATTAAGCTCAAAGTTAGTTAAATGAAAGAAAAACAACAAAGATCAGAACAGAAATAAATGAAGTAGACACTAGAGAAAAAATAGAAAAAATTAACAAAACTAAGAATTTTTAAAAAGATAAACAAAATTAACAACCTTTAGCTAGACTAAGAAAAAGAGGGTGAAGGCTCAAATAAATAAAGTCAGAATTGAAAGAGAAAACATTACAACTGATATCAAAGAAATACAAAGAATCATAAAAGATTATGATTAATTATACATTAACAAATAGGATAAACTAGAAGAAATGTATAAATTATTATACACATACAAGCTGACTGAATCATGAAAAATGGAGAATATGAACAGACCAATAATGAGTAAGAAGACTGAATCAATAATGAAATGTCTCCCATCAAACAAAAGTCCAGGTTCACCGATGGCTTCACGCTGCTCCCAAACATTTAAATAACTGATTCTTCTCAAACTCTCTCAAAAAACTGAAAAGAGGAAATATTTCTAAACTCAGTTTATGACACCCACATCACCCTGATACCAAAGCCACACAATGATACTACAAGAGAGGAAAATTACAGGCTAATAACTCTGATGAACACAGATGCAAAAATCCTTAACGAAATACTAGTGAACTGAATTCAACAGCACATTAAAAGAATCATCAAACATTTTCTAGTGTGATTTATTTCCAAGATGCAAGGGGAGTATAACATATGCAAACCAAAAAAATGTGATATACTACATCAATGGAGTGAAGGACAATACCACATGGTTATCTCAATAGATGCAGAAAAAGCATTTGATAACATTCTACATTATTTTATGATAAAAACTGTCAACAAATCAGGTATAGAAGGAATAGAGGTATAGAAGGAATATCAATAAGATAAAGGATACAAGTGACAAACCCACATAATCCTCAATGGAGAAAAGTTGAAAGCTTTCTCCTAAAGATCAGGAACTCTCATCACTTCTATTCAATGTAGTACTGAAAATCCTAGCCAGAGCAATAAGGCAAAAGAACAAAATAAGTTAAATTGTTCTTGTTTGCAGATGATATGATCTTATGTATAAAAAATAATTATTCACCAAAAAGCTTTTAGAATTAATAAGCAAATTTAGTAAAGTTTCTGGATATCAAGACAACATACAAAAATTACTAGGGTTTCTATATACTAACAATGAACTAAGTAAAAAAGAAATCAATAAATAATCCCACCATCAATAGCTACAAAAATTAAAATATTTAGAAATACATTTAACAAAAGAGGTATAAAACTTGTACACTGAAAACCATAAAACATTGATAAAAATGAAGACATAAATTTTAAAATATTCATGTTCATGGCCTGAATATATTAATATTGGTAAAGTGTCCATACTACTCAAAGCAATCTATAGGTTCAATGCAAGCCTTATCAAAATTCCAATGACATGTTTTTCACAGAAACAGAAAAAAAAAAAAATGAAATTTGCATGCAACCACAAAATGTCCCAAATGGAATAAGCAATAATGAGAAAAAACAAAGCTGCAGGCATCACACTACTTGACTTCAAGGTATACTTAAGCTATAAAAATTAAAATGTTTTTCTGTCTCAGATAAAAGGAGACATATAGATTAATAGAATGGAATTGAGAGCCTAGATATAAATTCACACATTTACAGTCAATTGATTTTTCCATATATGCCAATAACACATGATGGGGAAAGGACAATCTTCAACAAATAATGTTGACATAATTGGATATCTACATATAGAAGAATAAAATTAGGTCCTAATCTTATACCATCTATAAAAATCAACTCAAAATGTATTAAAGACTTAAACATAAGTTCTGAAACTGTAAAATTACTAAAAGAAAATAGAAAAAAACCTTCATAACATTAGTCTGGGCAACAATTTTTTGGATATGACCCCAAAAGCACACACAACAAAAGCAAAAACAGACAAATGGGATTATGTCAGATTAAAAAAAAAAAAAAGCTTCTGAGCAGCCAATGAAACAATCGACAGTGTGAAAAGACAACCTATAGAATGTAAAACTAACGTTTGCAAACCAAACATCTCATAAAGGATTATTATCAAAAATATGTAGGTAACTCAAACAACTCAATAGCACAATACCAACCCATTAAAAAAAAGAGCAAAGGACCTTAATAGACATTTCTCAAAAGAAGACATAAAAATGGCCAACAGACATGAGAAAAAGGTTCAAAATCACTAATCATCAGAGAAATGCAAATTAAAACACAGTAAGGTATCACCTCAAGCCTGTTAGAATGTCTATTATTAAAAACATGAAAGGAAAGTACAATAAAGTAGTTGGTGAGGATACGGAGAAAATAGAACCCTTATGCACTGCTGGTGGGATTCTAAATTAATAAAGCCATTGTGCAAAACAGAATGGAGGTTCCTCAAATAATATAAGTAGAAATATTGTATGATCCCGCAGATTCACCACTGGGTACATATACAAAGGAAATGAAATCAGTGTGTTGAAGAGATAGTTGTGCTCCTATGTTCATTGTAGTATTATTCACAGTAGCCAAGATAGCGAATCAACCTAAGTACCTATTAACAAATAAATGGATAAATAAAATGTAACATATATACGCAATGAAATACTATTCAGCCATAAAAATGTCATCCTGTGATTTGTGACATCATGGGTAAACCTGGTGAGTATTAAATAAAATAAGCCATGAAAAGAAAGACAAATATCGCAGAATCTTACTTACATGTGAAATCCAAAAAGATTTGAGCTCATAGAGGTAGAGAGCAGAATGGTGTTTACCAGGGGCTGGCAGGTGGGAGGGACAAGTGGAAAGATATTGGTCAAAGAATACCCAATTTCAGTTACAGGAGGAAGAAGTTTATGAGATCTATTGTACAACATGGTGAATATACTTAATAACAATATATTATATTCTTAGTAATTGTTGAGAGCAGATTTTAAGTGTTCCCAACACCAAAATATGATAAGTATTTCTGAATTGATGCATGTGTATTAGCTCAATTAAGCAATTCTACATGTAAACATATTTCAAAACATTATCTTGTATACAATAAATATTGGATCGGCACAAAAGTAATTGCGATTTTTGCCTTTACTTTTAATGGCAGCAACTGCAATTACTTTTGTGTCAACCTAATATATATATACTATTTCTCAATTTTAAAAAGACAAAAAACCATAATGGTGAAATATTGGACAATTTGTGTAAAAAGAGATATATAGACCAGGAAAGAACATATCTCCTTTAGTTTAGCTCCAGCTTCTAGAAATCAACTTTGCTTTGTGATAGAAAAGGAACTCTTGGAAGAACTCAATAAATAAATTAATTGAATTCTTAAACCCAACACAAAATCTCTGCCGGTGGCGGCTGCCAACTGACTGCACTAATCAGAGCTGATTGAAAAATTCTTTCTTCCATGGATATCCTGGCTGCTGCAGTTCTTCCAGTGAAATATCAATACATGGATCCATTTCTCAGAAATTCAGGGAAAAGCTCCTCCAAGATTCCAGTGGGGCCCTCATTTCAAAGGGAAACTCAGAAAAGGGAGGTTATGAGAAAATGACAACGCCCCATGGCTGCGGTTAGTCTTGGATTTCAACTGGTATACTCATACTCTCCCTCCTCCGCTTTTCATTCGGAGTCTCCCTTTTTCGTGCCATCCTCTTAGCTGAACTTGGTCTTGGATGTGCAATTTATATTCATCATCTCAGTGTTTGACTACTGCATCTAGATTCTCTGGAGAACCCAGCTAGCCCAAAAGACGCAAGTCTTGCAGCACACTAAGCCCTCTCTTCTCCTTCCTCTGCTCTCCTACACTTTTTGCATAATGTTGCTATTATTTCTTTTTTTGGTTCTTGTTTTTCTTTTAGGAATAACTAAATTTAGTATTATAGATTAATTAATCATTGTTTAACTCTACATACATCATTTCATTCTTGAGCATTGCAGCTGTTTTTATGGGACTGCTTCATCAAAGAGTGTTTTCAGACGGTCTTCTTTTTATAAACCTTCTAAACCATCATATGAGTAAGAAATTCTTTACCATTTTCTTTTATTTAAATATTATAATAATTGCTAAAAAATGATTGATTTTATTTTCATTAATACTTTGAAAGAAGATTTCATTGTTTCCTCGTATCCAGTGGAAAATCTGTTTTTCATCTCTCTTCTTTGTATACTGATATTTATTCATAAGTGTTGAATTTTCTCATTCTCATTATCACAAATGTTCTTAAGTTTTTATCATATTTCTAGATGTTTCCTGCTCTTCTGTTTGGCATTCAGTCTGTCATCCTTTATCACTTCCAGTTAGCTTATTTTATAGATTTCATAACCCTGTTAAAGTTTCCAATATTATCTTTTAAATTTACAACTCTATGAGGACATTTTTTATCTTTGTGATAAGTCATTAGTTTCTTTTCCTTCTTCATCTGTTTTTTTCTTCTTTTCTATAGCAGCTATTTCCCTATGTATTTTTTTCTATTTATTTATAGTGCTTACTCCCTAATAGCATCAGCTGTGAGGCTAACATTTTGAGATTAGATGGGTGACTCTTGTACCTTCAGATGGAGATGGCTGGTCTTGGATTCATACAGCATCCTCTTTATCCATAGCAATGAGGTATCATTGTTCCTTTGGAAACATTTTTGTTTTCTTTTCCTTTGAGTCTTCCTGTAAGAATCCCTTCTTGACTCACTTTCACTGTGAAGTGAAGGAAATTTTGTCATGAAAGGGTTAAGAAAAAGGTTGTCAGGGGACAGAAGCTCACTTACACTTGCTTTATCTGCTCTGAGCCTGGAGTCTCCTTTTCTCACTAGAGATGAAGAAAGGTCAGAAAATGATCTGCAAAGGGCAAGATATGTAGGAGAGAGGGGACAGAAAAAGAAAAGAAAAGAATTATAAGGAAAAATCTTCCACAACCAATCCTTTTCCAGAATTAAGTCTTCTAATCAGAATGATATCTGCCATGTCTGGAGTCTCTCATACGTTGAGGTTTATTCCTCAGATATCTAAAGCTCTCTTTCCCATCGGAAGTATCTTAAGAGTTGTAATTCTGGAAAGAGCTGAATACTGTCAAGACTATTATTTTAAATTTTTATTACTTTAAATGTCTCAATTTATATAGCCAAGTTGATACCAGTTTCTTCTGTTCTGATGACACAGTTGCATCACTGTTCCATCTGTGGGGATAAATAAATAAATATTTTAACAACAAGAATGACCAATGATCTCTGCACAATTCTTCCATTGTAGGATACTGAAATTAAAAGTTGACCACAAGAGAAGACATTATTTCCTTTAATTAAAGGCCAATTGATGCCGTATTCTACATCTCTTTTGCAAAGCACACATGAGATTAGTGGCATTTATTTTCCCCAATGCACAGAAGACTAATTAGCTTACTGTTGAATCTACATATTTGTTTCAGTGGATTGACTTGTAATGTCAGCTTGTTAGATAATTATTACTATATATAAATACATATGTTAATTATTTTGAGTAAAAAATTAATTTGAAATTAGTAAAGAGGCCGGGCGCGGTGGCTCAAGCCTGTAATCCCAGCACTTTGGGAGGCCGAGGCGGGTGGATCACGAGGTCAGGAGATCGAGACCATCCTGGCTAACATGGTGAAACCCCGTCTCTACTAAAAATACAAAAAACTAGCCGGGCGTGGTGGCGGGCGCCTGTAGTCCCAGCTACTCGGAGGCTGAGGCAGGAGAATGGCGTGAACCTGGGAGGCGGAGCTTGCAGTGAGCTGAGATCCGGCCACTGCACTCCAGCCTGGGTGACACAGCGCGAGACTCCGTCTCCAAAAAAAAAAAAAAAGAAATTAGTAAAGAAAAAACAAGTAAAAGCCACAATTTTTGTGTTATGAAAAAGCCAATTTAATCTTTACTGGACTTACAAATTAATTCTGATGCATTTTTCATTCTTAAATAATACTGGTTATATTGTCTTTTTAGTAATCATTACAGTGACTAGTTCCTGATGACTACAGTTCTAAAATCAGAGTGAGTAAGGCATGTGTAGTCAGAGTAAAAGTGAATATAACATCCCTTTTTTCCAGTGTTTTTGAGATGTGTGACTATGAATATCCACGGTAGAAAGGCATTCACATGAAATATTGAAGCCAAAAATCATGAAGTTAATGTATTTTCTTCCCTATAATAAATCTATAACTTGTACATATAAAAACTGAAATTCTTGATTTATTCTGTATGACGAATGAAAACATTTACCCTTGGAATTGCTGTTAGCATAGTTAAACAGAAGTACACTAAAAGCGAAGAAAAATAAATCTACTAGGCCCCATGTTTAGAAATAGTAAAATCTCCAAGAAAATATATTATAATAAAGAGAATACTGGAATGGTAAATAAGTAGTATGAGAATAGCATGAATAATTCAACAAATTTTAAGTGATAATCTAGATACTCTGAAGGGAAATTAAGAGTAAAGGTTGACATTATATCCTTAATTCACTTTCCTCTTCCTCAGTTATTTTTTAAGATAATATTTTCTACTTTATTTTCTACTGTATGCCGGTATTACGGGTTTATATCCAATGAAAAAATATTTGAAATTATTACGCATGCTTTTACAACAAACTTTGGGAAGTAAAATTTGAATAAAGTAATCTTTTCAGTATTGAATGGAGAAAATTCTACTAGTCTGAGGTAGTAACACTTATTTCACACTGTAAAGGAATATGATGTATGGTCATACAAGGATCATGCTGCAAATCTTCATCATTACTATCATGTGCTTGTGATGAGCTTTTAGGTACTAACTGAATCTCAAGACTAGTGTAGTGTTGCCTTTAGAATGTAATTAAGCAACAGACCACAATTCTCAGGTTCCCAAAGGAGATTCTAAAATTGAATAGGAATGCCTTTACAGCTCTGCTCAGAGGATAGTATATTATTGTGCACATATATTCAGAAGGTTACTGGGTTGGAGTGGGGATTTAATTGAAGCCTGTATTTTTCTGTGCTTAGCCCTCTGTACTATAGTAGACTTTTCATTTTTATTTCTGAGTGCCATCCTTTCCTTTAGACAACTTCCCCTCTTCCACTGTGTTATTGCTATGAGATACAGTCATCCAATATTATGCTAATAACTCCAGAGTTAGAATCTAAAAAGATCCTCTATCCTTAGGATTCACCTATTGAACACATACTTAAATGTAAAGAAGTTGTATTGGAATTATTATGCAAAACCTTCTTGGTAATTTTGCTTTTGTCTTTTGAGATTCTTGGAACTACTTGTGCTATCTCTTTCTCTGTGATGATTTGGTGGGACCAGTTTTTTATAAATGAATGTATTTAATTAACCAAAGGAAATATAGAAAAAAAATCTTTTTATTTGTTTAGCGTCATCAAAAATTAACTGATTTTGATCAATATGAAAAATCAAATAAAGGTGTGATGTCAGTGAAAATGGCAGAGTGTGTAGTTCTGGTACAGGCCAGTACTGTTAGAGAAGCATCAACAATTTGAGCAAAAACTTTCAGAATGAACTTTAGCTGAATTATGGAAAATAATAAAAGGTTTACAGCAAATAAGTATACATTAAATATTTTATTTTATTTATTTTCTTTTTTAAAATTATACTTTAAGTTCTAGGGTACATGTGCACAATGTGCAGGTTTGTTACATATGTATACTTGTGCCATGTTGGTGTGCTGCACTCATCAATTCGTCAGCAACCATCAACTCATCATTTACATTAGGCATAACTCCCAATGCCATCCCTCCCCTCTCCCCACTCCCCATAGTAGGCCCTGGTGTGTGATGTTCCCCTTCTTTAAATATTTTAAAAGAAAACTTTTAAAAAGTTAGGATAGTTTGTTATTTTTATTATTATTATTTTTTGATATGTGTTTGTGTTATTGATTTTTTGCCCTTTCTCAATGCCCTTCCTAATTTTGTAATGGTATTCAAGAAAGTAGCCCAGATATCTAGTGTGGCACTCTTCTCCCTGCTTTTAAGGAGCAGAGCAGATATTACTCTTAAGAAGTGTGTTTAGCTGTTTTTATGTATCTGTGAGCTATTGATTGGAGGTCAATGATATATATTCCACATGCAAACTTTTAGCAAATTAGCAAGATACAAGGTCAACACAAAAATCAATTTAAAAACAATTTTAAAACATTCAATTTGTAATAGCATCTATAAAAATAAATAATAAGGAATAAACTTAACTAAGTAGGTGAAAAATCTGTACACTGAAAACTATAAAACATTGCTGAAAGAGACTAAAGAAGGCATAAATAAGTAGAAAGACATCTCATGTTCATGGATTGAAAGATATTATTGTTTAGATGACAATACTGCTATAGTGAGCTATAGTTTCAATGCAATTTCTGTCAATATTCCAGTGATATTTTTGCATAAATGGAAAAACTAGTTATCAAATTTATATGTAAGTTTAAGGGCCCCATAACAGCCAAAACAACCTTGAAAAAGAACAAATTTGGAGGACTCATACATTCTGATATCAAAAATTATTTTAAAAATTACCATAATCAAAACAGTGTTGTAATGGCAGGAGTACAGGCAAGTAGACTAGTATAATAAAATTGGGGTCCACGTATAAATCTATGTATGTTTGGCCAATTTTTTTTTTTTTTTTTTTTTGGGATGGAGTCGCACTCTCTTGCCAGGCTGGAGTGCAGTGGCATGATCTTGGCTCACTGTAACCTCTGTGTCCCACGTTCAAGTGATTCTCCTGCCTCAGCCTCCTGAGTAGCTCAGATTATAGGCTTGCACAACCTCACCAAACAATTTTTGTATTTTTAGTAGAGACGGGGTTTCACCATGTTGGACAGAATGGTATTGATCTCTTGACCTCATGATTCACCCACCTCAGCCTCCCAAAGTGCTGGGATTATAGGTATGAGTCGCTGTGCCCATGATCAGCCAATTATTTTTAACAAAGGTGCCAAGATCATTCAAGGAGAAACAAGTCTTTTTAATAAATACTACTGGAACAACTGGATTTTGACCTGTCAGTAAATGAAAAGAGATCCTTACCTCACACCATAAACAAAAATTAGCTTAAAAATAAACATCCAAATATAAGAAGTAAAGCTACAGTATTCTTATAAAAAACCATGGGAGTAAATCCTCTTGACCTCGATTTGACAATGACTTCTTTGATACAGCATTAAGAGTACAAACCACAAAAGATCACATAGATAAATTAAAATACAAAAGATCATTTTGTTTATCAAAAGATGTCATCAATAAATTGATGACAAAGTACAAAATAGAAAAACAAATATTTGCCAGTCATATATCTAATAAGGATCTAGTATACAGAATATATAAGGAATTTTTACAACTCAACAACCTAAAGACAACCCAATATGAAAACAAGCAAAGGACTTTGGTGGACATTTCTCCAAAAATTATATGCAAATGGCTAATCAACACATAAACTGAAAACAGGTGCTCAAATATTTGTACACAAATATTCATTGCAGCACTACTGAGTACAGCTAAAAGGTGGAAATAGTCCTCATGTTTGCCAACAGATGTATGGATAAACAAAATATGTTATATCCACACAATGGAGTATTATCAAGCCATAAAAATGAATGAAGTACTGATGCATATTACAAAGTGGATAACTCTCAAAAATATTATGCTAAGAGAAAGCTAGACCCAAAAGTCACGTATTATATCATTCTATTCTTATGAAAGTCTAAGAATAGGTAAAACAATAGAGATAAAAAAGTGATTGGTAGTCGTCTGCTTATTATGAGATTGTTTTTAGAAAGTTTGATAAAACTTTAGCAGAAAAATGCCCAGGAAAGCTTTACCAGAGGGTCCTTCTCCACCATGCCAATGCTTCTGTTCATTCCTTCATCAAACAAGTGCAGTTTTGCCAGATTTTCAATGGGAAATAATTAGGCATCCACCTTAAAGTCCTGATTTGGTTCCTTCTGACTTATTTTTGTTTCACAATCTTAAACAGTCTTTAAGGGGAGCCTACTTTTTTCTGTTAAAAAGAATGCATTGACTGCATAGTTAATGATTAAATTCCCAGGACCCTCAGTTCTTTAGGGGTAGACTAAATGGCTTGTATTATTGCTTACAAAAATGCCTGACTTTAATGGAGATTATGTTGTGAAATAAAGTCAATAGTTTTTTTAATTCTTTTTTTTTTTTTTAACAAATTTTTTGAAGTCTCCTTTACAAAAGAGACTAGAATTACTAAGGTTAGGTAGGTAAGGTTAATTTCCACCATTCAGCAGGATTAATGGTGCAAGTGATAATATTGATTATGAAACATATAGTTGCTTAAGTTAAATAAAATTGATATAAATTTTAAAATTATGTAGAAGGAAAGACATTGTCTTAGTATTGTTATTCAATACATGGTAAATGATACCATCAATGATGCCAGCATGGTTAAATTAAAATTGCTGCTTGATATATGTTATGTCCTGAAGCATTCTGTCTTTACTAAATTAAATGGCAGTGGTCCGGTCCTTGTACTTATGCCAAACCGTTGGCAACAAATTTGGAATCAACCTTTGCCTTTATATCATACTTTCAGTTCTCTGACAATAATTTAATCAGTGTCTTAAAAAATAAACCATCAACTGACCACATTCCAACTGAGGTTGAGGCAATAGATTTTGTTGCTTTAACCTCTAGGTTAGAGCATCATCATGTTCCAATTTAAATGGCCTTTTAGTGGGGGGAAGAAAGCTGCAGAATTTCCAACTCCAGCAAAATGCTGCTGTCAAATTTTTATTCACACTAAGTGGCCTCAGCATGTCATTGCTTTCCTATGGGAACTTCAATGGCTCCCTGTCAAATACCAAATTGATTTTAAAATTGCTTTGATGGCTTCTGAAGCAGAGCAGTTGGGGGCTGTGTATTTATCTGAGTCAGTGTCAGTACATAAGCCAGGGTCTCTCCTAGCGGGTGTGAAACATGTTTACGTCATGTTGTAAGTGCAGGAAAGATGAAAAGACCCAGATTCAACATTTTAGTCTGTGCATATGTCAATCACAACACTAAAGCCATTTGTACATGTGAAATATTTCTATTGTTATGTAAAACACATTAAAATTTTAAAATCCTTTAAAAATATCTGACCTTTTCTACTTAGACTATGACATAGAAACATGCCATATACAATGCATGATAAAAGATAAAGAAAAAGCAAAAGTTTCCAAGTATAGCTAAAGTCTTACAGTTTGTACTTAAGAAAGAACACAAAGAATAAATCAACAGAAATTGTGAATTCTCTGAAGACTCCGTGAGTTTTGAAACAATTAATCTTTATTTTCATTGTGCCTATTAACAGTCACTTCAAAACACACAGTATGAAAAATGGCACCCAAGTATGCTTCAAGTGCACACACAAGGATGATATAGTTAATCATTTAGCCTTAGTTTGTACTATTTTTGAAAATATAAACACATTGATTTGGTTTAAAAAGTTAATTATTAGAATATGTATGAAATAAAGAATACATTAAAAGTTAGAAGAAAGTTCAAAAAAAATCAAGCCAATTTGCACCTCATAAAAATTGCCGTCCTTAACACAGCAAGCACCATTCTTCCTTGGAGGCATAGCAGATGGCACAGTAGGGCTGCATGCACTTGAATACTGTTGTGTGTGCGTGTGCGTGTGTGTTTAGATGGCAGGGAATACACACAGTCTCCTGGAAACACCACAGAACAAGTAGCACATTCACCCTTCCTCCAGTGGTAAGTGGAGCATAGGATGTGAAATGTAGGAAGATAAACAGGAATTTTTGATAAGCTGTAAGAGAAGTAACAGTCATAGAAAATGACTAGGATCAATAAGAGAAAGAAAGATAAAACTCACCCTGAAAAAGTTAAAGAAGAAAAAATGAAAGAAATGTTACAAGTTACAGACTGTGAATTTAAGAGAATACAGTGGAAAAATCGTGGCGGTTCAGAGAGACATTAGAGATAGGACCCCATTCATGTATTGCCAAACAGCATGGGCATAAGTATCCATCTTATGATGAAGGACCCCAGAAGCCTAGACATCTACAATGACACAGGTATTACAATTTGTAAGTTCTTGGAGACATGTTGCACCCAATCATGATAATGTCACAGGGAGTATGTGTGAGTAGAATCCATTTTAATTTTATGAGTCATTTCTCTGCCAACCCCCTACTTCTAACCCCTGCCTAAACTTCATTTTTAGATAGATAGAATAAGCAAGTGACATGTAAAGAGAGAGGTGGTTGTAACAGGGACAGTGTGACAGGCTCTGGTGAGCCTCCTCAAAGTCTTCCTGTAGGTGAAGTCCTAATGGAAAGAAGCCCAGCTGTCCAAGCATTTGGAGATGCTTTGGAGGCCAAATTTGTATATCATTATTAAGAATGCCCCTTTTTGCTGTAACATGCAACTCTGAGGTTTGACTTACCATACCCTGTGGGCAGGGGTAGGGATATAATCAAGAGTACTTGTAATTCTGGCATATTCTTTAAATGCTAGAGAATAGGAATGAGGGATCCAACTCCACTTTCTCATGTTTGACTGCTGTAAAGTTTTAAAACTCACTCTCTCCTTTTCCAGTCTGCACCACATCGGGACTAGCGGATAAGAAGCTCTGTGTTCTCCCTTTTTTAGTTCAGGCAGGAAATTCAACCCAAAATCCCTGCCTGTGTGTGGGAACCCTGAGCCAGCACCTAACCCAATCATAGTAAGAACTCTAGCCAGTGTTCCTTTCTGCTCTCTCAGGTCACTTCTGATCCGTTTTGGAGGCCTGCCATGCTACCTACAAAGACCTCAACTATGCATGCAATAAACTGTTTCATATATAGGCTTGCTGTGGGGTGGCATAATCAGTATTGACATCCTAACCAAATTGTGAGTAAGGGTCTGTATTAGTCGTGGTTCTCCAGAGGAACAGAAGTAATGGGAGAGAGTTATATATATATAAAATATATGGAGTGTGTATATATAATATATTATATGGTATATATAATATATATGAAGGGGACTTTATTAAGTAGAATATATATGAAGGGGAGTTTATTAAGTATTAGTTTACATGATCACAAGTTCCCACAATAGGCTGTCTGCAAGCTTGAGGAGCGTGGAGAGCCAATCTGAGTCTCAAAACTGAAGAAGTTGGAGTCCGATGTTCAAGGGCAGGAAACATCCAGCACAGAAAAAAGATATAGAATGGGAGCCTAGGCCAGCCTCTCCTTTTCACGATTTTCTACCTGCTTTATATTCACTGACAGCTGATTAGACGGTGCCCATCTAGATTAAGGGTGGGTCTGCCTTCCCCAGCCCACTGACACAAATGTTAATCTCCTTTGGCAACACCCTCACAGAAACACCCAGCGTTGATAGTTTGCATCCTTCAATCCAATCAAGTTGACACTCAGTATTAACTATCACAGGGTCCATTCTGCTTTTACAAGGTGAGAATAACAAGGACATATATGCAAATGACCTGATAATGAATGGAAAGAGCATATTTAGTTTCAACATTGAAAGAAGAAATATTTTCAACCTTCAAAATTATAATGACTTTAATACTGATCTCAGATAATATTTCAAAACAAGATTTTTTGTCATAATGTATACAATAGAATATAATAGGCTACTGAGAATGAATGCTTAGCAGCTTTGATAAATGGTGAATGATACAATTGGTGAAGAACAGAATGTTTTTTACAATTCTGTACTCTAAACAGAGCTGCAAACAGTTGAGGCTAAAATGTCCTCCAAGGATTATTAAACTTGTAGGCCAATTAACTCTGCTACCCTGATCATAACACCAGCCATATGTCCCATATAGAGTCCTTCCCCTGAACCCATGGTTGTAAGCAGTTAATTTGCAGAGAGGGATCATGAGATAAGTATGTAGCCAGAGGCATGCATTTTGGAGAAGTGGGGAATATTGTAACTTTTTTGGCTCCTTCACCTGTGGAATAAACGTAGAATGTTCCGAAAAGTTGTCAGGTTACATTAGAATCACCAGAAGAGGCTGAAATACTTTCAAGCGAGTTCATGTCTAGTTACCTGTGGCTAGAATCTATTTAGGCAGTGGATCTGATGTCTCCTGCCCTTTCCAGGTAGGATAAAAGACATTGAAAAGAGATGAAAGAAATAAGACATGTGGTGTAGATGTCAAATAATTTAATATAGTTTTTTGTGGTGGTAATATAGTTTCTTCCTGATTCTGTTTAAATCTTGAGATAGTCCTTTCTAAATAGACATTCAGTAATAAACAAGCATGCATGAATTTAAATCTTTTAAATGAATCCTTTCCTGTGGATTCATTGTGTGAAATAGTAGTACCTAGATTTCCTTTTGTAAATCCTTTTAACCTATTACACCTCTTGATTTCATATTTTATGGTAAGGTAGGTTCAGTGAAAATATTGGTATTATACTTACATGGCAATCCCAGGTCCTACAGTCCATTTCACTATGTAAATGATAGTAAGTATTTTGCTTACATTATTTGTTAAAATTACTATTTTTAAAATGTTTTGCTTAAATAAGGCAACACTTAGCTTTTCAATTTATGTTATGGAAATTGGAGACTTATCAAAATACTTTAAGATGAGAAACTGTCATTATTTAATTGTTGTGCATTCTTAGAAAAGTTATGATGTATCTTATATGAGCCTTAATTTCCCTCGAAGTGAAATGATGGGGCGGCACGAAATCACTATGACTTTGGGAGACCACCTGGAACAATGTTCAAACAATGGCCTCAGGAGTCAAATTGCTTGGTTTGAAAGTATAATTCTGTCTTTTAATAACTGGGAATTTGACTAAGTTACTAAAACTTTCTGCTACATTTATGACAGGGATACTTGAGTATTAAGTATTAAATACTTACGAAAGTACCTGAAATTAAATAGAGAGAGAGAGAGATTAGATAATATAATGAATTACTCTATTACTAATTCGTCCTAAAACTTTAGAAGAAATCACCTGATAGATCACTTACCAGCTAATACATTACCAAATAGTTTGTTTTAGAACATAACATAGGAAACAGCACAGTCTAGAATATAAAATAAACTCATTCATGTAACTATCTGACAAAGTCTTATTACAGTGGTATAGAGATACTACAGTTACAAAGCCATTACTAGAGTCTTTAGCTTTTTCCCCTTAATAGATGAATTATATCCTGCAAATCTGTGCATTTGGTGAAGTTGACATCCATCCATTTTTTAGCAGATCAGAACACATTTCACTATGTAGCAACAGGAAATCGAGGAAGCAGATGAAACATGAAATTGAATCTCATGAGTGATAAAGAGAACAATTACAGTACAATCACTTTAAGGTGGTATCATGGAGCCAGTCCCTCAAACAGCATGAACAGAAAAATCTTAGGACTATGACAAAACATATTGACAAACAATGGCTGACAAATAATGGTTGAAACTTCCTTAATAAGTTTTTATTGTATTTGTATTTTCTAGTATGAATCTTAATGATATCCATATATTAGATTTCTTTTCCCACTGAAGACTGTCAGGATTGCTATTTTTACTTTATGTATAATGTAATTGAAATACTATGTATTTTCACCTTAATTGCCAAATACACTCCTGGCTTTCGTTGTTCAACTAGGCTAAATGAAACTCACTCGCATTTTAGTACCCATAGTATTGGTACAGAATATTTCTTGGCACATTTACAAAATAAAAGTGTATGTTTATGATTGAGTTTGCAAAAAGAAATATAGGCCTGTGCTAGAGAAACTGTACTTGACCTCTCATTTAATGCTTGCTTCAACCATGGGTCCTAGGATCCAGTCTATGAAACTACTGTTTAACATATTTGTCATAAAATTTATTGTTTTGCTATTGTATTAGTGAATGTGCACTAAGCTAAGATGCTGTGGCATGAGATACTCACTGAAAAGCTAGTGGCTTGTGAGGAGTTTATTTCTCTCTCACCTAATGCTGCAGGCAGGGCAGATATCTTAGGTCTGTGTGGCACTCTTCTCTATTTGTTGATTGAGAGACTCAGGACCATGTGCTCCCACAGCTTACTCACCATTGACATGATAGAAGGCTAGTTGTCATGTCCAGGGGAGGAGCATCCCAAAAAGAAAGGGATATGTGAATATAATATGTTTAAAGATACCTCCTTCAGAAATGAGACACTTCTACTTACCTTCCATTGGCTGGTCAAATGATCATACCTGAGGGCAAGACAGACCAAAGAAAGCAGTCTAACTGTGTGCTTATGATGAAGGGTTGGGGGAAAAAATTCTGCTAGAAAGCTAACAGTCTCTTGTGCCTCTATTCATTTTCTTAATTTGTACTATGACAAATCTCCTTATTTGGTACTGAAGATATTATTAGTTCTTAGTAAGGGACATATACCATTTCAACAAATATTATTATTCCATTAATTACTTGATAAAATTCATGATAAAAAGAATGAATGCAGATGTTATTCACTTGTGTATTCATTCTGTATTTCTCACCAAAGGACAATTCCTGGAGGGCAGAGATTTTGCCTTCTAAGCTCAGCATGCAGCAATGTGTCTGAAATAGTCTATGAATGTGTCAACACTTTGGTTATGGTGTGAAGAAATGTGGCTAGGTGAAATTGTCAGGAAGATTTTACCACCTAAAAAGAAGAAAACTATATAAATTAACAGTGCTTTGATGATGCCACCAGTGATTTAGCACTTATTTATGACACTAAACTTAAATAAAAATATGTGCAAACAACAGTATCTGCAAATTAAAAGCAGTTTAATAAAGATTGGTCCAGATGAAGTGGTAATTCACTACCATGTCATGTGAGGACTTGCAGCTCATTAGCTTATGGGATAAAAGAGACTCATGAGAATATAATAGCTGTCCCAGCTGTTTCCAATATTCAAAGAGACATATGTTGCTCTTTCTGGACCTCCAAAGAAAATCTTGATCACTTGGTTAAAAGTTCTTAGCTCAATTTAAATAAACACACTCTATAAGTGATGGCAGCAGTGGCCCATCTGGAGTGACTGCTGCAAAGATGCCAGCGGCAGCAGGGGAGATGTGGCTGTGCTCCATGGATCCAGTGGGAGCCAGCAGGGGCCAGGAACAGGTGGAAGCCCTAACCCCTTCCAAGTTGGAAGGGTGAGACCAACCTCCCAGGCTCAGCTGCAGCCTCCCAGCCTAGCCATAGCTTTGGAATGGGGCATTCCTGTGCTCTCAGGCACCAGGAAGACTCCCTGCCCTTGCAGGCTCAGAAATACCTGCTCCTGTACCCTGGTCTCTCCCCACTCCCAGTACCTGCACCGATTTTGGAGCGAAATTGAGGCTGAACCTAGGTGCTGTTGTGACCTGGCCGGGTGTGTGTGTGCTTGGGGTAGTGCTAACACACCAGCCCCCTGCCACTTTAGTCCCCTCCAAACTTTGGGTCCCAATAAGCATAGGAGGGAGGCTGAGGGGATGCTTAGTGTAGCTTGGCACAGGTCTGCAGGTGCCCCTTGGCATGAATAGCCTGGGTGCCCTGGATGGCAGGTTGATGGCTCTTAGGTGGAAAGGGGCCAGTCCCCATTGAAGCCTCATCTTCAGGCCTGGGATGGCCTAAAGTTTGGGGGCTGGGCTGCCAGTTCTGCAGACCAAAGTGAGAACTTATGGTGCTTTTTCCAGGCCAGCCCATGGCTGCCCATGGACCTGTCAGCATGCACTTCCTCCTCACTGAAGCTGATAAAATCCCTAGACTCAGCCAGACTGGGGCAGACATCATGCTGACCTGCCTGCCAAGAGGAATTACCCACTGCAGGTCTCCTCTGAGCTATTCTCTCACTCAGTAAAGAAACTCTTCATCTTGCTCACCTTCCACTTGTCCCTGTGAGAGGTGAAGCTGGCTGGGCTTCTGGGTTGGGTGGGGACTTGGAGAACTTTTCTGTCCAGCTAAAGGATTGTAAATGCACCAATCAGCACTCTGTAAAAATGCAACAATCAGCGCTCTGTGTCTAGCTGAAGGTTTGTAAATGCACCAATCAGCCCTCTGTCAAAACGGACCAATCAGCACTCTATAAAATGGACCAATCAGTGCTCTGTAAAATGGACCAATCAGCAGGATGTGGGCGGGGCCAAATAAGGGAATAAAAACTGGCCACCCAAGCCATCAGGGGCAACCCACTTGGGTCCCGTTCCACATTTTGGAAGCTTTGTTCTTTCGCTCTTCACAATAAATCTTGCTGCTGCTCACTCTTTGGGTCTGCGCTACCTTTATGAGCTGTAACAGTTACTGCGAAGGTCTGAGGCTTCACTCCTGAAGTCAGCAAGATCACTAATCCACTGGGAGGAACAAACAACTCTGGATGCACCAGCCATAAGAGCTGTAACACTCACCGCAAGGTCTGTGACTTCACTCCTGAAGTCAGTGAGACCATGAACCCACCAGGAGGAACAAACAAGTCCGGATGCACCACCTTTAAGAGCTGTAATACTCACTGTGGAGGTCTGCAGCTTCACTCCTGAAGTCAGCGAGACCATGAACCCACCAGAAGGAAGAAACTCCGGACACAACTGAACATCTGAAGGAACAAACTCTGGACACACCATCTTTAAGAATGAACTGTAACACTCACCGCGAGGGTCCGTGGCTTCATTCTTGAAGTCAGCAAGACCAAAAACCCACTGGAAGGAACAAATTCTGGACACATTTTGGCAACCCGAATGGGACAATCACTTAGCAGTGAGTACCATTGGACCCATTTCGCTTGCTATTCTGTCCTGTTTTTCCCTAGAATTCAGAGGCCAAATACTGGGCACCTGTTGGCAAGTTAAAAGTGACTAGCACGGCCACCAGACTAAAGACACGGGTGTCAGGCTTTCTGGGAAAGAGCTCTCTAATAACCCCCAACTCTTAGGAATTGGGAGCATTGGTTTGCCTGGAACCAGCTTCAGCTTTTCCTGTATGTCTGGGCTGATCCAAAGGTAAACAGAGAGGAAAGCCATTCAGTTCCAGGGTCCCAACAACAAGTTGGTTGACCCTGCGGCCATGAGCGGAACTCTCAAAGTCATGTCATCCAAGCGAGACTCGCCAATCTATCCTATCTATCCTGACCCTTGCCTCCTGGGTCCTAATGCTTGTCATACAAACTTCCTCTCACCTCTTTTCTCCAAGGCTAGTCACTTCTAAAAACCACTCCCTGTCTCTGGTGCTTTTCTAGTTTCTCCTATAAGTGATTTCTAGTATAAACTTCAGGACTCTGTTACCTTCTTTTGGCATCCAGGCTAACCAATCAAGGAGACATAATTTTTGCCCAAAGCCCCATCATAGCGGGGACTACCTGGAATTTTAGGATCCCTCCTCAGACAAGCAGGCCTAACAAAAGCTATTCCTGAAGCTAGGATATGGGGAACCTCAGAAATTGTATCCTTCCTATTCATATAAGTGGGGACAAAAGGCAGCACTCTTCCAACTCTGGATATCTCTTGCCTCCCTCAGGATATGGCCCTCCACTTCATTTTTGGGGCATAACATCCCTATAGGACATGAGTAAAGTCCCAATACTAACAGGAGAATGCTTAGGACAGGTTTTTGAGAATGCATCAGTAAGGGCTGCTAAATCTGATTTTTCTCCCTCCTCTTTGTGGTCTAGGAGGACAGGCAAGGGTGCAGGTTTTCAAAGGTGCATTGGTAAGGGCCACTAAATCCAACATTCCTCAGTCCTCCTTGTGGTCTAGGAGGACAACTAGTGTTTCTGCTGCTGCATTGGTAAGCGCAACTATTCCAATCAGCCGGGTCTAGGGACCACTGCAGGTTCTTGGGCAAGAGGTGTTTCTGCTGTTGTGTTGGTGAGTACAACTATTCTGATCAGCAGGATCCAGGGACCGTTGTGGGTTCTTGGGCAGGGGGAGAAACAAACAAACCAAAACCATGGGCAGTTTTGTCTTTCAGATGGGAAACAGTCAGGCATCAACAGGCTCACCCTTGAAATGCATCCTAAGCCATTGTGACCAATTTGACCTGCAAACCTTGAAAAAGAGGTGGCTCATTTTTTTCTGCACTATGGCTTGGCCCCAATATTCTCTCTCTGGTGGGGAAAAATGGCCACCTGAGGAAAGTATAAGTTACAATACTATACTGCAGCTTGACCTTTTCTGTAAGAGGGAAGGCAAATGGAGTGAAATACCTCATGTCCAACCTTTCTTTTCATTGAAGGAGAATACACAACTATGCAAAGCTTGCAATTTATATCCCACAGGAGGACCTCTCAGCTTACCTCCATATCCTAGCCTCCCTATAGCTCCCCTTCCTATTAATGATAAGCCTCCTCTAATCTCCCCTACCCAGAAGGAAATAAGCAAAGAAATCTCCAAAGGACCACAGAAACCCTGGGCTATCAGTTATGTCCCCTTCAACCTGTAGGGGGAGGGGAATTTGACCCAACCTGGGTACATGTCCGCTTCTCCCTCTTTGATTTAAAGCAGATCAAGGCAGACCTGGGGAAGTTTTCCTGATAGGTACATAAATGTCCTACAGGGTCTAGGGCAAACCTTCGATCTTATTTGGAGAGATGTCATGCTGTTGTTAGATCAATGAATGAAAAAAATTCGGCTTTAGCTGCAGCCCGAGAGTTTGGAGATACCTGGTATCTAAGTCAAGTAAATGATAAAATGACAGTCAAAGAAAGGGACAAATTCCCTACCAGTCAGCAAGCCATCCCCAGTATGGATCCCCACTGGGATCTAGATTCAGATCATGGGGACTGGAGTTGTAAACATCTGTTGACCTGTGTTCTACAAGGACTAAGGAGAATTAGGAAAAAGCCCGTGAATTATTGAATGATGTCCACCATAACTCAGGGAAAGGAAGAAAATCCTTCTGCCTTCCTCGAGCGGCTATAGGAGGCCTTAAGAAAATATACTCCCTTATCACCCAACTCATTAGAGGGTCAATTGATCCTAAAAGATAAGTTTATTACCCAATCAGCCACAGATATCAGGAGAAAGCTCCAAAAGCGAGCCCTGGGCCCTGAACAGAATCTGGAGGCATTATTAAACCTGGCAACCTCCGTGTTCTATGATAGGGACCAAGAGGAACAGACCCAAAAGAAAAAGCAAGATCAGAGAAAGGCTGTAGCCTTAGTCATGGCCCTCAGACAAACAAACCTTGGTGGTTTAAAGAGGACAGAAAATGGAGCAGGCCAATTACCTGGTAGGGCTCGTTTTCAGTGTGGTTTACAAGTACACCTTAAAAAAGATCATCTAGCGAGAAACAAGCCGCCCCGTCGTCCATGTCCGCTATGCCGAGGCAATCACTGGAAGGCACACTGCCCCAGAGGGCAAAGGTTCTCTGGGCCAGAAGCCCCCAAACAGATGATCCAACAACAGGACTGAGGATGCCCCGGGCAAGTGCCAGCCTATGTCATCACCCTCCCTGAGCCCCAGGTACATTTAACCACTGAGGGCCAGGAAATTGACTTCCTCCTGGACACTGGCGCAGCCTTCACAGTGTTAATCTCCTGTCCCAGATGACTGTCCTCAAGGTCCATTACCATCCAAGGAATCCTGGGACAGCCTGTAACCAGGTATTTGTCCCACTTCCTCCGTTGTAACTGAGAGACTTTACTCTTTTCACATGCCTTTCTTGTTACGCCTGAACATTCCACACCCTTATTAGGGAGGGATATATTAGCCAAAGCTGGAGCTACTATCTACATGAATATGGGGAACAAGTTACCCGTTTATTGTCCCCTGCTTGAGGAGGGAATCAACCCTGAAGTCTGGGCATTGGAAGGACAATTTGAAAGGACAAAAAATGCCCGCCAAGTCCAAATCAG
This sequence comes from Theropithecus gelada, assembly GCF_003255815.1. NCBI lineage: Eukaryota > Metazoa > Chordata > Mammalia > Primates > Cercopithecidae > Theropithecus > Theropithecus gelada. The sequence goes on from NC_037686.1 coordinate 59,259,349, forward strand.
GCTAAAAGACCCTACCACTTTTCCTTATGAAACGCAATATCCCTTAAGGCTGGAAGCTTATAAAGGATTACAGGATATTGTTAAACGTTTAAAAGCTCAAGGCTTAGTAAGGAAATGCAGCAATCCTTGCAACACCCGAATTCTAGGAGTACAGAAACCAAATGGTCAGTGGAGACTAGTGCAAGATCTTAGACTCATCAATGAGGCAGTAATTCCTCTATATCCAGTTGTACCCAACCCCTATAACCTGCTCTCTCAAATATCAGAGGAAGCAGAATGGTTCACTGTTCTGGACCTCAAGGATGCCTTCTTCTATATTCCCCTGCACTCTGACTCCCAGTTTCTCTTTGCCTTTGAGTTGCCCACCCTGCTGTAGTCAGCGTACCTGCCTGTGCACGGTGGCTGGACTCTACATTTGTTAGGTCACACACCCCTCGCTGCTCTGCACCTGGCTTGCCCTTGGCAGTCTTGGGATCCAGGCTAGTAGAGCAAGCCAAGCACAAACTGCCAGGCTGAGTGGGTGAAATGGGCCCAGGAGGCCTCAGCAAAAGTTGGGCAAAAGGGTGACTGGCCACAGAGGTTTCTGGCTGGCAAAGCGAATCCCCAAGGATCCTGTGACATAAGTAGGTGCTTTTCAAAATGTAGTAGGTTAATCAGAAAGATAGGGAATCCTCGGTCTCTTGAAATTATCATAGAATAAACTCTGAATATTTTGTATAGACAGAATCCATGTATTCTATATGTGATAGGATAATGATATTTATAGCTCATGTGGAAATTATAAAATTCTAGATCAAAGCCAAAGTAAGGATTTAAATAGCATTGTTCCTAAAGGGAACTTAAGGACTGTATCAACCTAAAGTTTAGTTTTCTAGACAATGTTTCAAAGACAAATGTCATTTTAAACATTTTGAAAATATCTCTATCATTATTTTAATAAACAGAGAACATTGCTATTCAAAAGAACAAAAGATATAACTATATATGTATATATACATCTATATTATTATTATTATTATTATTTTTGAAACAGGGTCTCCCTCTGTGAGCCAGGTTGAAGTGCAGTGGCATGACAATGGCTCACAGCAGCCTCAACCTTCCGGGCTCAGGTGATCCTCCCATCTCAGCCTCCAGAGTAACTGGGACTACAGGTGTGCACCACCATGCCTGGGTAATTTTTGTATTTTTTGTAAAGACAGGGTTTCACCATGTTGCCCAGAGTAATCTCAAACTCATGGGCTCTAGTGATCCACTCACCTTGACCTTCCAAAGTTGAGGGACTACAGATATGAGCCACAGCATCCAGCCTAACTTAATACATCAATTTCAGGTAAACCAATAGAGTTGTGTTTTACTGAATATTTATATTTATATTTTATAGTTAAATCATTTCATTTTTTTTTTAACTGATTTCCTTTAAAAAGTATTTTATGCTGTGGAGATGCTAAATCATGGTTCCTATATAGGAACTTATAGTCATGAGATTGTTTATAGAAAATTGCCACGTCTAATTTTATTATGTACACATAGTCAATTTTGTAATTCTAAATTCCTAGTCAAAATAAAATTACAAAATATTACACTTGAGGAATAAAGAAGGCATTCTTCACAAATTTATTTGGGTGATCTAACACATAAAAATCATGTTTAATGTACAGGTTTAAACGTTTAACTTTATGACAAGAAACATGTGATTGTTATTATCAATAATTGAATCATTATTACAAGACCTTCATGACTATCTGGGAAATGCCCAAGATGGCCCATGTATTGGTGCTTGTCGTAATCAGGCTCTGGAGTGCTTTGGGAGCATTTTATACAAAGCCTCTATTCCTGGACTCAAAGTAGTTCACCCCTTATCTTTGATTTCCCTTGCCTTGGTTTTAGTTACTTGTGGGCAACCTGGATCTGAAAATATTATATGGAAAGTTTGAGAAGTAAACAATACATAAGTTTTAAATTGCACGTCATTTTGAGTAATGTGATGAAATTTCCTGCCCAGGATATGAATCATCACTTTTTCCATTGTATCCATGCTGTACATGCTACTTGCCCATTAGTCACTTAGCAGTCATATTGGTGATCAGACTGACTGTCACAGTGCACAGTGCTTGGGTTCAAGTAACCCTCATTTTTCTTAATAATGGCTCCAAAGTGCAAGAGTAGTGATGCTGGCTATTTGGATATGGTAAGAGAAGCATAAAGAGTTACTTTTAAGTGAAAAGGTGAAAGTTGTCCACTTGATAATGAAAGGAAAAAATCATATGCTAAAGTTGCTAAGGATTAATTTAAGAACAGATCTTCTATCTGTGAAATTATGAATCAGGAAAAAGAAATGTATGTTAGTTTTTTGTTGCACCTGAACTGCAAAATTTACAGCCACAGTCTGTGATAGGTGTTTAGTTAAGATGGAAAAGGCATTACATTTGTTGGTGGAAGACATGAACAGAAATGTGCTCTGAGAGAAATAAATTGGATACTATCTGCAGCTTCAAGCATCCACTGATGGTCTTGGAATATAATCCCCAAAGATAAGAAGGGACTGTACAATTGGCCACTTTAGAACTTCTCTTTCTAAAAACACATTATTTTTCAAAGAAAAAGATGTAAATTTTCTGACTTTATTTAATTTGCAGCTGCATAATTTATGTGATGTTCCTAAGTAGCTCATGGAGTGAGTTAATAACAGAATTTTCTTAAAAATTGTATTATATTATAGGAAATATTTATAGAAAAATATTTCAACATTAGTTTGAATCCAAGGTGTTCTCATTTGTATTAGGTGACTCTCAACAGTGATTGGTTTGTTGAATGAAAGGTAAGGTAAAAGTCAAACAGACAAACAAAAATCATATTGCAATTGCTCCTGTATCCAGCCTCCATGGATAAATTTAGTATCACAGCTTAATTGACAAGCCATCTTTATTTTTTTTTTACCCTTGAACTGAAGTTCATTCTCCTTGCAATACTGTAGACAATATTAAGACAATCAAAATGAGCTAAGATGCAGCACTATATTCCATCTATGATTGCCAGAGCTTCCAGTCTCCAATGAAACTGGGAATAACGCCCTTTTCAGGTACCCCCTTCCCTCTGTATCCTTGGGAGACTGCTTTCAAGACCCTTGGAATTACAAAATCCACAATGTTCAAGTCCCTTATATAAAATGACGTAGTATTTACATAAAATTGATGCACATCCTCCTGCATAATTTAAATCACCTCTAGATTACTTATGAAACCAAATACAATGTAAGTACTATGTAAATTGTTGTTTTACTGTATTTTTCTTTGAAGTATTTTTATTGCTGCATTGTTACTTTTTTATTTTTAAAATATTTTAAAACTGTAGTTAGTTGAATCTATGAATGCAGAGCCAGCGGATAAGAAGAGTCAACTCTGTATCCTATTATCACCACGTTTAAAGACAAGCATCTGTTAACAACATAAATAAAATTCAAATAAAATTAAAATATGTACATAAGGGAGCAACTATGAAAAGTATTTTTCTTGATTTTTCAATAAACTGTCCATAACTCAGCTGCAGAGAGCAAGTCTACACAGACTTTTAGAGAAAATAAAACAGTTCATTACACATCTGCAAAATATTTGGAAAAACAATAAACATATATAAAATAATGCTATTATCATTTTACCTGGTATAAAAACTTAATTTTAGTTACCATTTGTGTGTTGATTGATTGATTGATTGAGACATTGGTGAACCAACATCCATCTCTACCATCAATATTTGTCTAGAATTCAACTACATAACTTATAATGCAGTATATCATCGTGCTTCCCTTCCTCTTGCTTCCCTGTATTTATGCAGCAACAATAAATGCCTTTGCTCTCTAAATAACTAAAAAAGTGAATTGAAAAGTAACTAAGATGACAAAAAATATGACACTATGCCTTTATAAAATAATTCTAACACCGTGGGTTGCCCAAGTTTCTGACCAACTGCCTCTTTTTGGAGGCTGGTTTAAGAAAACAATGCATTGCAACCAAAGCCCTCTGTGGCTATCTTTATACTCTTATTGCCTGTTTGGTTGATTTTTGTGTGTGTGTAATTGCACTTGGCAACAAATTACTTCAAATTGCAGTTTATGTAATTTTTCCCCAGCTTTTGAGAAGTTTTCTTTAATATTCCACCAAATTTTAGTGTTCATAAGAGTATTTTAAATAATTTTCTGGATGTTTATGATAATATACTGGGAAGTTAGGACAGCTGGTAACAGAAACTTATAGAAGATCATAATGTTGACCTTTGTCTTGGTTGAGTTCTTCAGGAAAAAGACCTGGAGATGGTCTCTTCAGGAAGTTTATTGAGATGTACCTTTGTGATGATGATCTGTGGAGAAATGAAAGAAAGAAGTAGGACTGAGAAGAAAAATCATTGAAAACCCAGAAGTTGCAACAAACATTTCAAATAATCCCACAAGAACCTGTAAAGGTGGGATTTTAAAATTGTCTTAAAATTAAGACAATTTTTAAAATCGTCATATAAAGAAGCAAAGTGTATCAGGCTTTATATTTTCTATATCGACTAATATTGATTGCAAGTTATTCCAAGAAGGATCATGACCTTGGACAAGGCTGATAGAAATTTCAATAGAATGACTTGGCGAAGAGCCCTGAGATGCCAATGCTTCTAGCACCCAAAGGAACAAATGCCTTAGTCTTGAAGGAGGAATCTGGACAGTGCAGTGTGTCATCTACCGCAGTCATAAACCTAAAATTGCTATCAACTGAAAATATTCTTGGGTGTTATAATACTTGTTCCTGTCATAACCACTTATATTGTCGCTTGAATGATGGTTCCAAATTCTCATTAAGTTTTGATATAGAAAGCTGCAAACTGAAGCTAAGCATACACATGTTGAGTTACAAAACTATGTATACAATATATGAATTCATGTCTTAATAATTTATATCTAGCCAATTACTATCTGAAGTAAAAATTAAAGGTGTGCATGAATTATTGTAGCAATTTTTAGTAGATGCCAACATGTCTGTGTGTGTGTGTGTATATATGTGTGTGTGTGTGTATATATATATAATATACATGTGCTGTACTTAGATTGGGTAAGCCTCCATGCAAAAGTATGGGTCTATTTGTTTGCTAACCTAAAAAAAAACCACATGTATCATTGACACAATATAGATATTTAAAAACTAATGTTTAAATAAGAACAAGGCCAGGCATGGTGGCTCACACCTATAATTCCCAGCAATTTGGGAGGCCGAAGCAGGTGGATCACTTGAGGTCAGGAGGCTGACCAATACGGTAAAACTCCATTTCTGCTAAAAATTCCCCCCCGGCAAAATTAGCCGGATATGGTGGCCGTGCACGTCTAATCCCAGCTACTTGGGAAGCTGAGGCAGGAGAATCGTGTGAACCGGGAGGTGGAGGTTGCAGTGAGCCAAGTTCACGCCACTGCCCTCCAACCTGGGCAGCAGAGTTAGACCCTTTCTCAAAAATAAATGAATAAATAAATAAATAACTGAATGTATGTGAGGTCTAATAATAAATCCCTTTATACTCTTCAATTAAAAATTGAGGTAAAATGCATAATACAATTTGCTATCTTAATTATTTTAAAATGTATACCTCAGTGGCACTCAGTGCATTTACATAGTTGTGCACCATTTCCATCGTTCAATCACAGAAGTTTATTTATCTTGTAAAACTGCAACTCTCTCTATTATACAATAGTTGCAATTCACTTCACCCACTCCCTAGAAACCACCATTCTACTTTGTGGTCCTAAGAATTTGGCTAGACCAGGTAGCCAGATTCACTTCATATGAATGCATTCATACAGTATTAGTTCATACACTTCATAGGAGTGTATTCATACAGTATTAGTCATTTTGTGGCTGGCTTATTTCACTTAGCATAATGTTCTCAAGGTTAACTCATGTTGTAACATGTGTCAGACCCACCCTTCCTTCTTTCCTTCCTTCTTTCCTTCCTTCCTTCCTCTCTTTTCTCTCTCTCTCTCTCTCTCTTTCTTTCTTTCTTTTCATTTTTTTGAGACAGAGTCTTCCTCTGTCTCCTAGGCTGGGATGCAGTGGCGCGGTCTCTGCTCACTGCAACCTCCACCTCCCAGATTGAAGCGTTTCTTCTGTCTCAGCCTCCTGATTAGCTGGGATCACCTGCCTGCGACCACTCCTGGCTAATTTTTGTATTTTTAGTAGAGAAGGGGTTTCACCATCTTCGCCAGGTTGGTTGCAAACTCCTGACCTCAGGGGATCCACCTGCCTCGGCCTCCCCAAGTGCTAGGATTACAGGCATGACCACTGCACCTGGCCTTTCCTTTCTTTTTATTGCTGAGTAATCATCTATTATATGTATATACTTCATTTTATGTATCCATTCATCCACTGATAGATACTTAGGTTGCTTTTACCTTCTGACTATTGCAAAAAATGTGCAGTGGCTCAATCTACACATACATCACTAAATTTCTTCAATTTTTCATAAACTGCACAAGTAAAATGACACCCAATCTCTGCAAATAATGATCTATGCTGTTAAAATAATGCAGAGCAATTCTATCAAATGTTTTATTTTTTCTATGAGATCCAGTTCTGTCTTCATTGTACATTTAATTTTAATATTTGAATGACAATAACTCTGTTATACTGCAATAGGCAATAAAAGCAGATATAAGCTTTTCTATTAAGTGAAATATTCATGTAGTTTTTCTCAGTAAAATATATATATTCGTACACCAGTAGTGTATTACTGCCTTCTGGTGCTACAAAGAAGAAGTTAAAATCTAAAACACGGGGGAGTCTTCCTATCCATATTAATACATTTTATCTCATCCAGACATCAGTCTGTCCCCTGTTTCTTTAGAACACTCATGGTCCAATTGCAAGATGCTTTCCATAGCCCTAATTATTCATATTAGTAAATTACTGCAAGTACTTTGGTGTATGAAATGTACATATATGTATATATGTGTATGTGTGTATATATATAAAAAAAAATATATATATATATATATATATATCTGGTGCCACAGAGAAGAAGTTAAAATCTAAAACACGGGGGAGTCTTCCTACCCATATTAATATATTTTATCTCATCCAGACATCAGTCTGTCACCTGTTTCTTGAGAACCCGCATGGTCCAATTGCAAAGAGAGAGAGAGATATATATATATCCTATTTAATTCCTTGAAAATTTCTGCGTATTCTACCCCTTGGAACATTATGATTTATTAATATCTGAAGTGTTTGGTTGAAAAATGGGGACTTTGAACTAACCAACGTGACACTGAAAAAGAGCATCATATCCGATCCCTTGTCAACCTGACCTCCATACATACCTCTTCAAACCATATTTCATCTCCAAAGAGAGGCTAGAAAACTCTTGTTTCTGCTTAACATGATTCAAGTGTGCTGTGTACAACTGAAAGCAGGCTAACTCTTTCTCCATGAGATAATGCCTATTCCTAGATGACGTTAACTTTTCTCTTTTGATATCCTGTAACCTAAATACTGCAATGTAAAGTTTGCTATTATTAATACTTTTTTTTGCCAGATTCTATGGGATGATAGGGAAGAAAACAAAAGTATTCAGTTAATATGTATACAAATATATTAATAGAAAATAAGAAAGGAATAGTATTACAGTCCTTGTTTATTCAGATGTTCACATGGTCCTATTTGGTATTTATAACCATATTCTTCCCCTGCTGACCCCATTGTCCCTTTGTCCTCAGTGGTACTTTTATTCGTGGTGCTTCTTTGCTTGGTTGTTTCACTCAAACCTTCATTCCTGAAGGGTCTGGCCCATTAGCAAGTCCAACCTCAATTGGGTTTGGGTTTTTCACTGACTTTAATCATGGGATGATTAGCATGATTTCCCATAATGTTAGATATGGAGATGATGCATGGGCTCAGCAACAGGGGCTTCCACTCCTGAAGGCTAACCTGGCAAACTCATGTGAATTGTCTAACTTGGAGGCAGGAAAGAACAATGAGTTATTATGGCACAACTTCCTAGACTAATCAGACAGCTACTTGGTGACAAGCTGATTACATTTGACCATCTCTGGTATGGAAAGGATAACGCTTAATTTTTAATGGAATAGACAGTCATTCTGGATATACATTTATCTTCCATGTACGGAATACTTCTGCCATCCATGACTTATTGTTTACTATTTGTGGACTTACATAATTTCTTATCCACCTTCATAGTCCTCTAAACAATATTCTTGCTGATCAAGGAGCTCACTTCACAGTAAATGAGGTGCATCAATGGACCCATGGAAATAAAATTCATCGGTCCCACTGCCACACATGGTAGCATGGTAGTACTAAGAGATACCCTAAGGGACCTGTTGAATTTCTTTTTTTTTTTTTACTTTTTTTTTTTTTTATTACACTTTAAGTTCTAGGGTACTTGTGCATAACGTGCAGGTTTGTTACATATGTATACTTGTGCCATGTTGGTGTGCTGCACCCATCAACTCATCAGCACCCATCAACTCGTCATTTACATCAGGTATAACTCCCAATGCAATTTATCCGACGTCATACTCCTCCAAACAATATTCTTGCTGATCAAGGAGCTCACTTCACAGTAAATGTGGTGCATCAATGGACTCATGGAAATAAAATTCACTGGTCCCACTGCCACACACAGTAGCATGGTAGTACTAGCAGATAACCTAAGGGACCTGTTGTATTCCACATGTACTTTCTCCAATTCCATTATGGAGCAGCAGCCCAATTTTCTCTTGATAATCAGGATCAAACACCCATCAAGTACAATAACTTTTCTCTTTGCCTAATTTAGATGAACGAGGAGGCCAGAGTAGCTGGATTTCAGTCATGACTTCCAGTTCAATAAAATCATTGTGTTTCTTGGTGGAGGAATTCCTCGTTTTGGAAGTCAGCCCTCTAGTTCAAAAGAGACTAAAGTCATGGGGATAGAAAGCAAATGTTTTCTAATGGATCACCAGGTATAATATGAGTGTAGCCACTTCCATTTCCACTCCATTATTCATGTACTCACAGTTCCTGCTTGTGGGAGAAATAGGCCATATTGTCACACTGCTTTAGAAAAGTACAGCATTCTGGAGGACATTGTCCTAGCACCACAAGGTGCTACCACTTATTCTGCCGTTCTATCAGGGCAATTGGACCAATGCATTTTATTTCCATGGGTCCATTGATGAACCTTATTTACTGTGAAGTGAGTTCTTTGATCAGCAAGAATCTTGTTTGGAGGACTGTGAGGGTGGATAAACAATTCCGTAAGTCCACAAATAGTAAACATATAAGTTATGGATGGCAGAAGTATTGCATACATGGAAGATAAATGTATATCCAGAGTGAGTGTCTATTCCATTAAAAACTAAGTGTTGCCCCTTCCATACCAGAGTTGGTCAAATGTAATCAGCTTGTCACCAAGTAGGTGGCTGATCAATCAGGGGAGTTGTGTCATATCAAGAAGTCATCATTGTTCTCTACTGCTTGCAAATTGGGTAATTAGCATGAGTGGTAGCCAGGTTAGCCTTCAGGAGTGAAAGTCTATGTTGCTGAGCCCATGCATAATGTGCACGTCTATCACAATGGAATGTTTTTTTTTTATGAGCCTAACAGACAATGGCATAAATGTCTGCAGAGAGGCTGAATGGCATTTATTCACTGATCATCCTATCCATTGAATTACTAAAGTCCTCACCTGCTGAGGTCACCCTTATATGGGCATATACATGGAACACAGATATCTTCACAGTGTCTGACCATTCGGAGAGGTCTATTCACATTCTTTGTACCCAGACACCCTTGCTATCAATTTTCCAATCATGCCATGACCATTCAGGCAATCTTTGACCGCAGTCAATTAATTAAAATAGACTCATACTTGTCTCTTCTTCCAGGCACAATGAACAACCAGGTTGCATTAATAGAAGCATTGCCCAGAGAGACACTTTTTCCTTATCATTGCCCATGAATGTCCAAGAAAAGGCTGTAATTCTGCAGCTGATCACTGTTTTCTTAGAGTCTAAGTATTGTCCAGAGCCATCTGTAAACTACCCTCAAGTTTTCTTTCCCTTAATCAGCAACTGTTTATGAGGCATGGGTGTAGGCTAGGAGAGATAGGTAATGTAGTTGGTGAAGGAGACATGGAAAATTAGGATACACTCTATGCAAATTACTTGTGCCTTCAGGGCATGTATGAGCCCAATCTTACATTGACCATTTTCATTTGATGACAGAGAAATGCTGTTCATATCCGACATTATGGCTTGGTAATTTCAACAATGGTTCATGACAGGCAACTCAAGTTGCGTGGTGATTTAGTGACCCATGGTTAAGTGTTAAATCTTTTCCAAGGCTCAGGAGCAAAAAGTTGTTTTCAAAATGAAATAATTATGTGCAAAGGATGGCAGAGTTTTGCTCCAAAATCCTGAGGTTCTGTGATTAATTTATGGGGATCTGCCGTAGGTTCCAAACAGTATCTTTATTTTCATGCACTGAGAAGAGGTCATATGAGGATACAGCAAGATGGTAGCTTGCTTGTCTGAAAGCCAGGAAGAGCACTCTCACCAGACACCAACTCTGTTGGTTTTTTAATCTTAGACTTTGAGTCTTAAGAATTTGTAGAAATAAATTTTGTTTTTTTGTGCCACCCAGTCTATGGTTGTATTACAAGAGCCCAAGTTGACTTATGAGTAAGTATGTACAAATTAGAAACAGGTTGTCTCCAAATTCCGATTCAAAGACACCCTCAAGGCTTCATACCTTCTGCATAAAATTACCAATGTACTGGACCAGTGTGATGTCATTTGAAAGAGAAAAGTGATCAAGAGCTTTACGGGTACTAGAGCTGGAGAGTTAAGGTATTGGTGGCCAAACCAGCTGAGAGTAAACTGCTTCTGGTGGCTTAATTAACTATTATAGGGAAAAATAAATCCCTTGCCAGATTAGATAGCTGTGTACCAGGTACCAGGCAGGATATGTGTTAATTTCTCAAGCAATATTACCCCATCTAGAAATCAGTTGCAATTGTAGTCACTGCCTGATTAAGTTTGCAATAAATAGTGTCATCCTCGAACATACATCTGTTTCTGCACAGGTCAAATTGGAAGTAGAATGGGGCTATAATAAACAATCAACAGTCCTGTTTTGCTGTAGTCCTTAATGATGGCAATAATCTCTGAAATCCCTCCAGAAGTGCTGTGTTGCATTTGTTTTAAGCTTTCTGTAATTAGAGGAAACTCCAGTGGTTTCCATTTGGTCTTTTATATAAAAATAGCTTCCACTCCACAGGTTAGAGAACCAATGTGAGAATTCTTCCAATTGCAGAGTATGATTATTTCAGTGATAAATTCTGGAACTAGATGAATAAGTACAAGAAGAGCCTAGGAACCCACTGATACCACTGTGAGATGGACTCAAGTTAAAACTCAATTGATTACTTGACTTCCATTTGCCCCTAGTGTGGTTGGTGGATCACAGTGACATTTTGGCCTCCAGAAATTAATTTCACTTCTAAACCAGTGTCGAAAATATCCCTGAGAAGTCTGATTATTTTCTGTAATTCAGAGCCACCCAAGTATATTGTCACCTTTGAGGAAGACTGGGAGAAAAATTTATTAGAAAATTTTTGGCAGCGTAGCAGGGTTCTTTCTCAAGAGGATACAGTCTCCCATCCATTCAAGGTGTCTGAATCTATAAATTGGCTCAAGCCTGGGTGTTAACTGAGGCCTTGTGGTTTTGTTTTGATGATTTAAGGCTTACTTATTTTTATTAGACCTAGAATTGTTCTGTGTATACAGATCAGTAAATAATTTAGTAGACCACCCATCTATTTTCCAAGAACATTATGACCAACTAGCCAATGCCAGTTATCTGAAAGTCAGACTTCCGATTACTTCTCTGGGTGGATTTCATGATTGATAATAATCAGAATACACTTGGCATTGGTGATTAAGTGCTACCACTCGACCTTATCATTCCAGGATTCCATTATGCTCATTGAATTTTGTGATCCTAGCTTGCTAGTAGCAGTTCCCACTGTAATTTTTGACCTGCAGAGGAGTGAACAAGGGCTTTTCATGGATGCTGGAGCTCCCTCCCTATTTCTCAGGGTCATAGTAAAAGGTGCAGCATTTGGACACTCCAGGCTTGGGTAAACAGCTCTTACACAATAAGTCTCTCATCCAAAAGACCACCAGAATGGCTAAATATTAGGAAAGAGATCTTTATTGATCATATCAGTTTGCTAACTGGGAAGAGGCAACCTCTGATGTGGATCAAAGGTGTACTCTCTTTGAAAAAGGAAAGGATGGGTTGAATTTTATGCCTCACAGGGTCTGTCTTACAAAATAGAGGCATACATACATATTCAGCAAGTTTTGAGGGTGTATTTATAAGGGAAGTCAAGTGCAGCGGCAATGGGAAAACATCTCATTTCCCTTTGCCATGGAATTTTCAGCATTAAAGTGAGATGGAATATGGCTCTGTACATTGAAAAGTAAACTACAGGACACAAAGACAGTCTGTGCGCAGCCTCTATCAGCTGCTGAAACTACCTTCATTTCTGCTGCAATGGCTTAGGAGAAAAAAATGTTTATAAGGCCAGTCCTCTGTCCGAACAAGAGTTGTAGTGGTTTGGATTACAAATCAGAGTTAGGATGGGTCTGATACTTTGCCTGATAGACCCTCTTGTTAGAGAATGAAGCAAAAGTCTGGTTTTTCTTGGAGCCATAGGAATGTAGGAAGATGCCATGATAGCCAAGCCCTGAACTCTTGACATTTTTTTTTCACTTTTTTTTCCTTCACCTTAGGGTCCACCTTAGTTTATAAAGAGGAATCCATTTTAGTCTCTTAGATCACACCACACTTATTAGGATCCATTCCTGCACATGTCTCAGATTTCTGTTTAAATTGAAAAAAAAATGCAATTAATCTGGTATATGCTGTACTCCCCTTGTGTGCCGCACTTCATACTTCATCCTTTGGGACCTACTGAGTCTAGTTTAAGTCTAGAAGCAAAGAGAAGGGATTAGGTTGAATCCTGAAAAGAAACAGGAGTGTTTTGTAAGCAAATTCCTCAGGGGAGGCCACTGCAGGTCAAGGAAAGTTTACCTCTTCGGGCAGGGGTGGAAGGGGGGCCGCTGCTGGCAAGAAAATGGCAGCCAGATTTCAGGGTTTGGTGGCGCCCCCTTCAGCGGGGTCTGTCTCTATGCCTCCATTCAAATTTTAGCATTACATATCTTCCCAGTGGATGCCTTCACTGTAACAGAATACACACTGAGGGTTGGAAAATAAATTGCCTTGTAACTCAGCCAGAGGCAGGATGGGGCTCAAGGTTTGGTTTTCAGAAATCTCAACCCTGTGACTGGAGGAGATTAGGATTTCTTTCACGGCAAATATGAAAACATTCAGGTCATTAATGTGGAATGTTAGCTGTGAATTTGAAACCCTGAGCTCATCTTTTCTTTTCTCTACTTCTCCAGCAAGTTAAGAGCAACCAGCCAATTCCATTTTACTCCTTAATTTGACTACAATGTTCTAAGGTGACAAATATATAGAAACCAGTAGTTTTCTTTCTCTAGGTGTTTAACTAGGAGTGTCCATTGAAATTATGCCACGGACAACCACTCCCCACTTTTACACCAAAGATAAAGGCATAAGTGTCCTTACATACAGTCAGATTGGAAAACCAATTCCAGAAACTCAGAAACTTTTCCCTGATAACAGAACAGTGTCTTCCCTGCAGACCTCTTAAGAAGTGGCTGTTTTCCTTTTCTTTCCCACCTGCTTAATACCTTTGTGCTTGGAGGTGAGATACATTACATTCTTATTACTGTCGCTTCCAGACTACTCTCCTTTTTCCCTTAGAATGACAAGTCTTTAGACTACAGCACTCACTGCCACTCTCACCTGCAGACACCTACTCTCCTCATCCCCACTGGTCATCATTATTTCATCCCTGGTGATTTTGGCTTCTGGCATATTATCTCTTTCACAATGCTTTTGTTGGATTCTTTAGTGATGTCAATATTCACATGAATTACCCTTTCAATAAACTGCCCTCTTTTCCTCCACTGGCCTTGTTTTCCACCTTACATCAACCTAGACCTTACTAGACCTTTTCAATCGTAAATTCATATATCCAGCTTGCTCACTGCTGACTCCTGTTTTCTGTTTTAGTTTGTTTGTTTGTTTGTTTTTCCTTTGGCCATTTCCCTCTTGTGCTACAAATCCAACAATCTTTCTACTGCTGGTGCCTGGTCCGATGACCCTGTTATCTTTTTATTACGCCTCATGTCTCACTTTACTCTCTCCTTAATTAGTTTAAATTCCATAGTCAGTTATTATGATCACTTTCTTCATACGCCCTAAACTCCTTTGCTTTTCTTTTACTTTGTTGTACTCCTCAAACCTGAATCTTACATTACTACACGCTGACATGCATGCTGGTGGAAACATACTGTGATACAGAATGATGCCACTTTAATTCATGCCCATTAACGTCATAAGGACCGGGCAATTAGTTTGTTAGTTTAGCCCATGTGTTTTTTCATGTTCCAAGATAACTAGTTTACATATCTTCTCTTTCCTAAAACCGCCAAAACCTTATCCTCACTATTGCTTTAGCTGATGATTTGCTTTTTGCTGAGAAAATAGAAGCTATCAGAAGTGAAATTCCATAAACCCCTATACTGTACCAATTTACCTCCCTGCCTCTGTGCTAATGTATTTTGCACTTAACTCTTGTTACCATGAAAGAGCTGTCTCCAGTCTCCTCACTGAAAGCAATTCTTTCATTTGACATTTAGATTCCATTCCGTTACCTACTCAATGATATTGCACTAGTGATTTCTTCATCACTTTTTAGTATCATTAAATATTCCCTGTCTACTTGCACATTCCCATAAACATGTTGTTATTTATGCACATTTAAAAAATTCTCAACTCCAACCCCCTTCAGCTAGCTGCAAATTGCACTTCTTATTTTATACGAATTTTCTCAAAAGGGGCACATAACTCATTGTCCCAATTTTTTGCCTCCCATTTTCTCCTATACTAAATTAAACTAGGTGTCATTCTCTGCCACGCCACTGATAAAACTCTTGTACATGTGACTTCTATGATAATTTAATTGGTGTGATTTTGTCATTTATATTTAAAGTAATTATTTATGTATTTGGGATTAAGTCTGCCATTGTATCTTTTTGTTTTCCCTTTGTTACCTCTGTTTCTGATTCTTCTGTTTCTCTGTTCTTGCACTCATGCCAGTTATAGAAGACTTTTTCAAATTCAATTTTGATTTATTTTAATGTGTTTGAGTATACTGCTTTGTATATTTTTCTTAGTGATTGAACTAGATGTTATGGTATGTTTTATATGACTTTTCCAGGCTTACTGGTATCAGTTTTTATCACTTTCAGTGAAGCATTAGAAACTTAATTCCATTTCAGCCTCCACCCTACTCAATTTCTAAATATGATCTCCTTAAGCATTTCCTCTACATACACTGACCACACCAGATACTCTTCCAATTTTTGCTGCAGCCATCAAAGATAAGTAACAAACTCACCGGGTGAGGGAGCCTTATATTTACCCTATTTTTACTTATTCCGTTGTGCTTCTTTTAATTTTTGAAATCCCTAGGCTTCTTATATTCTTTTTTGTTTGGAGAATTTATTTGCCATTCTTTAAAAGTAGATTTTTTAAAAGTTCAATTATTACTGCTGTAGTGAACTAATTCTACTGCTGCCCTCAGGGTGGAGAGAGTGCCCCGACTACTACTATCCCCACACTATCAGGCCACTGCTTCCTGA
The DNA here is from genome assembly GCF_003255815.1 of Theropithecus gelada. NCBI lineage: Eukaryota > Metazoa > Chordata > Mammalia > Primates > Cercopithecidae > Theropithecus > Theropithecus gelada. Next base: position 59,275,175 of record NC_037686.1, read on the forward strand.
GGAGTGAGGCACAACCCTGTGGCATTGCAACCAGCTGGAGATCATCCCATCACTCACTGCCCTGGGCTAGGATCAGAGGATGAGGCTCCCTCCTAGATATCTGCTGTGATTCCCCTTTATTGGTCCTTAGAACAGAAAGAATAGACTTTTTCTACTGTTTTGTTCTGTTTAGTTTTGTCGATGACTGTTGGCAGTCTGGAATGAACACATCTCTGGTACCCAGTCTGGGATTCTGGGATACACAGGAAATAGAAAATTTATGAAAGACAGCACAGTTACTAAAGAACTAAGGTCTCTATTCACTCCACTTATTCTTTGATTTTTTTAAGGGTCATTTGTGATAGCATTTTGAATTATTTCTGGAATATTTATTTTCACTGAAAGGGGAGGAACAAAGAGATATGAGTATATGCCATCTGGAAGTGGAATGGAAAATAATGAAAATTTCCTTAATTCTCTCAAACTATCACCTTCTTCTAGACTCTAATTAGTAAAATCAAACAAGCAAATACCACCCCCCCCGCCACACACACACACAAAACCAGAAACAATAAAACAAAAGACAACATATATTGTTTTGTTTCTTTTTATATAAACAAAGTTTTATTAATGAAACCATGTCCATAAATAGAAGAATAGCATGTTTGTATGAATGACCCTTAAATAATAATTGAAGCATGCAAGAGAAGAAAACTATTTCTAAACAATGTATTTGATAGTTTAAATTGAAATATAAAATGAATAAGAAAAAATTTTGAAATTCTATGTAAATTATATTTGTAATAACTCTAGACTTTGGTTTAATTAAATGGCTATTTTCATAAGCAATCTCATGAATCCAAATTTTAAAAAATAATAATAAATTTTAACCTTTTAAAATGAATGTGGCTAGAGGTTTTACTTTCATAGAGTATATAAAAATTTTAATTATGGATAAAACAGGACCTTTTAAGTAAGTCCATCCAAAGCAAAGAAACAATTTTACTTAATTGATAGAGGTGATGAAATAGAAGGAGGAAGAAAAAAGTTTATTGTCAAGAAAATGCTCTACATCTGTGAAAATACGTTGAGAATGTTTCAAAGAGATACTCCATAAAAACTCCAGTAATCTTCTTATGACCGTGTACTCAGAAGTGAAGAAAATAAGAACAAGAGGATGAATACTTTTTCAATGACATATTAGATCTAAATGTGCAACATTGTGTGCTTGGCAAAATTTGCTTTAAAAGTACAACTTTTGGATGAAAAATCTAACCATGAATCATTTTTTTGTGTAAAACTAATTATATATTAGATAAGATGAGTTTGGCTGAATACTGAACAATGGCTCAGATAGTGTTGTAAAACTAATTTACTTTATAAATTTGGCATCATGACAAGCTTTTTAAAAATGTAAAAATAATATGAAATAATGATGGAAACTGGGATACTTTATGTAACCAATAAACATTTTGAATGAGTGACTATATGAATGAATGATAAATGAATGAGGAAAGATCATAGATGTTATATAAATATATGCTCTTTCATAAGGTGCTTCCTAACAAAATTACTCATTTTCCATTATTTATTTTTTATAGAACTGTAATAACTGCTTGGAAATATGTTGACTACCCGCAAAAGTTTGTCTGGTTAGTCAATTTTTATACTTTCTTTTTTTTTTTTTTTTTCATTTTTAGAATCTGGGAAGTTTGCAGTTCTAAAAATAAGTTAGATATTTCAAAATTTAAAAATGTAAAATATTTACATATGTCATGAATTCATGAAAATGTAAAGTACTATAAAAGTGAGTGAAATAATTGCAAGTAATTAAAATATTTACATTTGTTAATTAATATATTAATATATTTCTGATGAAAGTAATCATGTTTTTGAAAATAATTATTTTAAACATTAAAATAGACTTTGAAAACTGGAGAAAATCTTAACTAACTTAATATTCAATAAGTAAATTAAAAGCACAAATAATAAAATAAGAATGGGCAAGGGAAATTGACAGAACAAAGACATTTTAAAACAGAGAGACATCTTAGAATAGATCCCTCTCTCTGTTTGAAAAGCATAGTGAAATGTATGTTTTGTAGAAAAAATGTGTTGTAAACTGTAATCTTAAAGATAGAAAGTGTGAATAAATATGCTTTTTTGAAAAATTAGAAGACAATTTAAAAGACAATCCCAGTGAAAAACCCAAAACTAATTTTTTTCAGAAGGGAATTTTATGAAAACTTTAAAGATGAGAAAAGGCAATGCCACTTAAATTGTTTTGTGGAATAGATAAAGAAGAAAAATTTCCAAATTATTTTTATGTGAGCCTACCAAAGTATGATAAATATAGCAATTGATCAAATATATAGGTCAATGTCACTAATGAATATCAATGAAAATAAAACAATCCCATAGCATATTAAAAATAATAAAATATACCCAATGGCAAGTTATTTTTTGTAATAAATTGATTGTGTTATTAAAATACATTTCATTACATTTATAGAACTGGAAAGAAACATTATAATTTCTAAATTCAAAACCATTTTAATAATTGAACTTCCATGATTGTATAAAGAATCAATAAAAATATAATATACTTTATGTATAAGTTTTATGTATATATAAATACACACACATGCACATAGATACATATATACACATGCACACATATCTTAACTCAAAAGTCAACATCTTATATAATGGGTGAAAACTTCCACTAAAACAAACCAGTAACGACCATTTTTGCCACTGTTGTTTACATTGCATTCAGTGGTTAGCTGATTGGGTTTTCAAGGGTAAGCAATTAGAGGTAAAAATAATTAGAAAGGGAAGGTTAACAGTTGCATGTTATAAAGATAGCATATTGAAGGAAATAATACAGTCTAAGATAAGGTGACTAGATGTTATGAAAATGTAATTTTATTCTAAGTTCTATACATTCAGCAGAATATTAAAAAAATGTACATGGCTTTACTGTTTTTTACAGGTTGATTTTACAATTCATATGAAAACCTAAAACAAACAAACAAAAACTAACCAGGGAAATTCTATAAGGAACACTAGTGGGAAAAATGGGGGTGAGATCTTTCACATATTAAAGCAAATTATAAATAGCATGCAATTCCATGAGTTTGATACTAGAATAATACATGAATGAATAAATAGACTAATTGAAGCAAAAATAAAAACCAGAAATAGATTCAAATGAACATCAGATAGAGAATATAGCAAAATAGTACTCTAATTCATGAGAAAAACTGGAAATTTTAACAGATGTTGCCCAAAAAAGCTAATATTTGATCTCTCATTAATAAGAATAATCTGCCCTAGAGATCCATGTGTATATAATGAACTCATACTAATATCAGTATAACATGTGGAAACAGGAACAGCATTCTTAACTACAATCAACATTAAGAAAAAATAAAGTAGACAACTGAAAATTTGAATTAAAAATGCAAAGCAAACAATATTTTTTATGTAAGACAATGTAAATAAAAAGAAAGTAAAATACTAGAAAAAAGTTTTGTAAATTTTATCACAGAAAAACAGCTAAGATACCTAATAAAAATAACTCCATTAATTAAGGGGAAAAGCCTCATAATCTGAAAGAAAATTGGACAATAATAAAAACTGAAAATTAAATTCAAGATGTCTCAAAATGGATATAAAGACAAACTCGAAGAAACAGTGGAGAACCTACATGGCATTAATCTGGGCAGTAATTGTTTGGATATGACCCTGGATGCACAGGCAAGAAAGACAAAAATAGAAATATGTAATTGCATCAAAGTAAAATCTTCTGTATAACAAAGGAAATAATCAACCAAGTGAACAGACAACCCACAGACTGAGAGAAAATATCTGCAAACCGTAAATTTGATAAGGGAATAATATCCAAAATATAGAGAGAATTCAATTCGATAACAATAACCTGAATAGATATTGCTTAAAACAAGGTAAAGAAATGGCCAATGGGTTTAGTAAAAAAGTGCTTAACATAAATAATAATCAGAGAAATGCAAACTGAAACCACAATGATCTACCACCTCATACCTGTTAGAATAGTTGTTATGAAAAAAATGAAAGACAAGTGTTGGTGAGGATGTGGGAAAAAAGAACTCTCGTGTACTGTTGAGGGGATATAAGTTAGTACAGCCATTTGGAAAATAGCATGACGCTTCCTCAGAGAATTGAAATGTAATTACCACATGATCCAGCATCCAAAATTCTGGGTATATAGTCAATGGAGATGAAATCAACATTTTGAAGACATATATCTGCACACCCATGTTCATTACAGCATTATTCGTAAAATCCTAGATATGAAATCAACCTAACTGTTCGTCAATAGCTAATAAGATAAAGAAAACGTGGTGTACATGCACGATGGAGTACTATACAGTCTTAAAAAGGAAATACCATTTTCAACAATGTAGATAAATCTATAAGATATTATGATAAGTGAAATAAGTCAGGCATAGAAAAACAATACAACATGATATCACTTATATGTGAATGGGATCAAAAAAGAAAAAAGAAAAACAAAACGAAACAAAACCTCTTAAACTTATAGAAGTAAAGAGTATAATGGTGGTTACCAGAGACTAGGCAGGGATGGGAAGTGGCATGAGGAATGGGAAGGTTGATCAGAGTACAAAGTTTCCATTTTAGAGGAAAAATTAATTTTTGAGATGTATTGTGCAGCACAGTGACCACAATTAATAATAATATATTGTATATTTTAAAATTCCTATAAGAAACTTCTATTCATGTCCTTTGCCCATTTTTAATGGGATTATTATTTGTTGTCATTTTAACTGTTGAGTTGTTTGAGTTCCTCGTGTGTTCTGGATGTCACTCTCCTGTTGGATAAGTAATTTGCAAATACTTTCTCCACTTCAACAGGTTGTTTCTTCACTCTGTTTAATGTTTCTTCTGCTGTCCAGAAGCTTTTTAGTTAATGCAGCCCCATTTGTCTGTTTTTGGCTTTGTTGCCTGTGCTTTTGAGGTCCTGACCATAAAATTCTTGCCTAGAAGAATGTCCTAAAGATTTTTTCCTGTATCTATTATCTTTCAGTAGTTTTACAGTTTTGTGTCTTATGTTTAGGCTGATTTATTTATATAACGAGAGATAAGGATCCAGTCACTGTTCTGCATATGGTTATTCAGTTTTGCCAGCACCATTTTTGAAGTGAGTTTCCTTTCCCCAATGTATATTCTTAACAGCTTTGTCAAAAATTAGTTGGCTGTAAATATTTGGATTTCTTTCTTGGTTATCTATCCTGTTCCACTGGTCTATGCATCTGCTTTTATACCAATACCATGTTATTTTGGTTACTATGGACTTATAATATATTTGGAAGTTACATAATGTGATGCCTCCAGTTTTGTTCCTTTGTTCATGATTACTTTTCATATTCTCATTTTTCTGCCATACAGATTTTAGAATTTTTTCTTTCTGTAAAAAATCACATTGATATTATGATTGTGACTGTGCTGAATGTGTAGATTGCTTTTAGCAGTATGGGCATTTTAAGGATATTAGTTTTTCCAAACCATGAACAGGAATGTCTTTTCATTTGTTTGTGTCCTCGACAGTTATTTTCAGCAGTGTTTCGTAGTTTTCCATGTAGAGAGATTTCACCTCCATAAACTTATTCCTAGGTATATATATTTTTTTCCTGGTAGCTATTGTAAATGGGACTACTTCCTTGATTTCTTTTTTGGTCATTTAATTATTGATGTAAAGAAATGCTACTAATTTTGTATGTTGATTTTGTTTCTTTTCTCTTGCCTGGATACTTTCGCTATCACTTCCAGTACTATGTTGAATAGGAGTGATGAAAATGAACCCCCTAGTCTTATTCTAGTTCTTAGAGGAGAGGCTTTCAACTTTCCCCATTCAGTGTGATGTTGACTGTTGATGCATCATATGGACTTTTAAATTTTGAGGTATGTTCTTTCTATGCTTAGTTTGTTAAGAGTTTTTATTATAAAGCAATGTTGAATTTTATCATTTTTCTGCATATATCGAGATGATTTTATGTTTTTTGATGTGGTGTATCATATTTAGAAAAGAAGACATACAAATGGCCACTTACATGAAATAATTCTCAACATCACTAATTATCAAAAAAATGCAAATTAAAACCACAATGAGATATCATCTTCCATCAGTTAGAATGGCTATTTTAAAAAAGACAAAAAAATAACAACAGTTGTCAAGGATGTGGAGAAAACTCAACTTTTATACGCTGTTGGTGGACTGTAAATCAGTACAGCCACTATAGCAAACAGTATGCAGATTTTTTTTAAAAGCCATGGGTGCAGCAAACCACCATGGCATATGTATACCTATGTAACAAAACTGCACATTCTGTACATATACCCCAGAACTTAAAGTATAATAAAGCTTCTTGTTTTAAAAAGCCTAAACATAGAATTATCATATGATCAAGCAATCTCATGACTGGTTATGCATCCAAATAAAAATAGATCAATGTATCGAAGGGATACATGCACCCTCATGTTTATTGTAGCACTATTCATGATAACAAAGATATTAAATCAACCTAAGTATGCATCAACAGCTGAATGGATAAAGAAACTGTGGTGTTAATATGCAATGGGATACTTTTTGGCCATAAAGAATGAAACCAATCATTTGCAACAACATGGATGGAACTGGAAGTCATTATGTTGAGTGATATAAGCCAGGAACTAAAAGGCAAATATTGCATGTTCTCATTCATATGTAGAAGCTAAAAAAGTTGATCATTTGAGGGTAGAGATTCTAATGACAGATACCAGAGACTGGGATGGGTATATAGGTGGGTTGTGGGGTGGGAGGTAAAGAGTTAGATAGAATAAATAAGCTCTAATCTTTGATAGAAGAGTAGGGTGACTACAGTTAGCAGTAATGTATTGTTCTTTTAAAATAGGTAGTAAAAAGAATTTGAAATGTACTCAGCACATAGAAGTGATAAATACTTGAGGGATAGAGATTCTAAATACCCTGACTTGATTATTACACATTCTATGCATGCAACAAAATTTCCACGTACCCCATGAATATGAACAAAGGTAAAATATCAAAAATCGCTAAAAGAGTGTAATTTAAATGTTCTCACAACACAATAAATATGTGAGGTAGTGGATATACTGTTAGCTTGATGTAATCATTTCAAAATGTGTGTGTGTGTGTATATATATTTGACATATATGCATATATCAGAACATCAAATTGTACCTCATAAATATATACAATTATAATTTATCAATTAAAATTCAAATTTTAAAAATAAAATTTTCTTTAAACATGAAAAAGATCAAATAAATTTTACTTCTCATGATAATAGAAATGCAAATAAATATAAAATGAGATAATATATCAGAAATATACCCTTGACAACAATTCTAAAGTTTGAAGATAGATTGATAGACTGGAAAGAAACCATCACTCTTATGCATTATAGGTGAGAATGCAGGGTGATACAACGTCTACTGTGGTAAATTTCAAAGATTTTACAGAAATTAAATATTTTATATTGACATCAATTCATCTTCTATTAAACGAAGAACTAATAACATACTGCCACAAACACAGAAGAACAGTTGCATAAAATCACTTACCATGGTAACAGCTAATGACTGAAAAGCCTAAATGCCTATCAGCAAAGACTGATTACACACATTCTGGAGAATTACTATTCTTTTGTTTGTTTGAGATGAAGTCTTGCTCTGTCTCCCAGGCTGGAGTTCAGTGGCATGATCTCTGTTCATTGCCAGTTCCGCCTCCCGGGTTCACACATTATCCTGCCTCAGTCTCCGGAGCAGCTGGGACTACAGGCGCCCGCCACCTCGCCCGGCTAATCTTTTGTATTTTTAGTAGAGATGGGGTTTCACCGTGTTAGCTAGGATGGTCTCGATCTCCTGACCTCGTGATCCGCTTACCTAGGCCTCCCAAAGTGCTAGGATTACAGGCGTGAACCACCGCGCCTGACCAAGAATTACTATTCTTGAATGCTGTGCTGCTGTAAAAGCAATGAAGAATTTGTCTCAAAATGACAAGTGGCAATTGGTGTTCTCAAGGACTCAAGTGGTGTTAAAGGATAGTTAAACTGTAAATAGTAAGATGAGGAGGTGCTCATGACATGTTGTATTTTGTGTAAGGAGATACACACACACACATACATCACAAGGAAAAAAATGAAAACACAAATCAAATGTAATAAAAAATCTGAACCGAATCTAATATAAATCTTTGTGGAATAAAAATTTCCAAGGAAAGAAAATGCAAAGACAACAATGTGTATAATACATAGTTTGGTTTTGGACTCCTTTAATATTTTAATGAAATTTTAAAAATAAATTAAATAACTTTCTATCAAGTATGTGATATAATTATATTGGGAAAAACAATTATTTCACAAGACCTTAGTATTAAATATATGGACATTACATTGAAATAAAATATTCTCAAAAATAAAAGAAAATTATTGACATTTGTTGTTAAAATATTTAAATTCTTACTTTGTGAAAGTTAGAAAAATTTTATTGCATTCCTAAAAACATTTTAAGAATTTAAAATATTTAAATTCTTATTTGTAAAAATAAGAAAAAGTTCTTATTTTCTTTATGTAATCAAGAAAATATATATTCTCGATCATATAATCAATTATTTATTTTCATATTGTTAGCATACGAGATACATTTCAATCTATAATTCAATACTTTTAATTGGATAGCTATAGCAATATGAACTCATGCCTTTATTTATGTTTTAAAATTCCTTATTTTCTATCTCAATTCAGTGAAAAAGCTCTAGAAGTAATTAAAAAAGAAAAAAAGAAAACTGACACCTGGCCCCGATGCCACTGTGGTTAAGCACATCACATTCTGTGATCAGGTAAAAAAAAACAAAACAAAAAAAACACATCAATTAGAGTATATTTAACTGTGATATATATATATATAGTGATAAACTTTAAAAAAGCAGGACCAGCCTGTCTAACACTTAATACCAACACTTAATACACTTAATACCAAGACCAAAAATGAATGAAAATATGTGGTTTGTTGTTGTTGTTAGTTGCAGACTTCCTAAGAGAAAATAACAGCGTCCTGGACACTGCAATATTGATATCTGCAAGTATGTAATATCACTTACAGTTATAATAAACATATGAGAAAACTACTTTCTATCAAAAATAGAGCTTGGCAATTCTGTGTGTTTATTTTTTCATCCAGTTCCTCTTGCTTTTTTTTTTTTTTTTCTTTTTTTTTTTTCTTGGAAACCCAATTATTCTAGACACCCTTACAAAATATTTTAGGTGAATGTTCTTTTCATCTTAATGCATTTGCCTAAGAGCCATCATTTCACAGATGGAATTTCCAGCAAGATGCCCAGAATAGAATTTCACAGGCAAGTACTCTATAGGATAGTGTTTCCCTGCTGCCAGGGTGCTTCTAGCCCTGCTGTTCCTCTCAATTCTTTATTTATGTATGCATTTATGCATTTATTTATTTTTATTTGACATTGTTTCTGTTTCTTTGTGAAGTCTGGTTCTGTCATTAATACAGTTGCCATTGTATTTTGTTAGGGGCATAACACTAGGTGACTGTGACACTGTGGAGTTTCAAGTAATCAGTAATCTCATTTGTGTGTTTTGATGCCTGATTATCTTGAAGATTCTTATATTTTCTGGGATTTAGACACCAATCATTTGTTACAAGACTAGGAAAAATTTGTTTATTGTGATAAATGGCCATGTCTAAAAAGCACAGTGGGGGGTAGAATGTTACCTTCCTTTGACTTATAATTTTGTCTTTATGAACTCAAATAATTTTCTGCTTTATTTTTGCTGTTTGTTTATGACTCGTAGAAGAGAGCAATCATGAAAGAAAGTGTGTCTCATGGGAAACTGCAAACTAGAAAACAGCTCATGAATCAATATAACACACTTTTGAGATCTCTGACCAAAATCAAATTAAATTAGAAATAAATAATGTGTCTATACAAATTTAAAATATTTGGAAATTAAATGTGTTTGTAAATAATATCTGGGTCAAAAGAGAAATCAGCAAATATTTTGAAATACAGAATAATTAATATTCAACATTTCAAAAATGCCAGAATGATGCTAAAGCTGATTTTGGAGGGAAATGTATAGGTTCAGATGCTTAATTACAAAGCTAAAAAGTATCCTTCACTAGGCAGACAAATTTGTTAAGATATCAATTGTCTCTAATCTGAGTTTTAGATATGATGCAATTCCAAACACAATCCCCGTAGTCTAATTTACTGAAATTGTAAAACTGTTTCTAAAACTTATATGGAAATTAAATAGAATATGGACATCTAAGAAACTCTTTAACAAGAGAAGCAAGGTAATTTAACCTGGTAATTTTCAGATTACTAGATGGAAGAAGCAGTCAAATGATAGAGAGCTCAGAAATCGTTCCACATTGAGATGGCTATTTGAATCTTTTTTAAATGAAATGCTCACAGCACCTTTAATTTTTAAAATTATTCATTAAATTATATATTGACAAAATATGGTTACATATGTTTATGAAATAAATTTATAGTGTGATTTTTTTGTGTGCTGAGTGCATTAGAAGAGTAGCTTCTTAGCAAAATTAAAATGTTATGTGTATCTTGACAATGACAAAACAATTCAATATTAATAGGACAACCTTTTTAAACAAAGGAAGCTGAAACAACTGGGTATTAATTAATCTCAACTCTTACGTCATGCTGTAAACAACAACTAATTCAAGTTAGATCATAGATCCATGCATAAAAGCTAAAATTATGAAACATTTTAAAGAAAATATAGGGGACTATTTTTATGACATGGGGTAACTACAGGTTTCATACATTAGACATGAAGAGAAACACAATAAAAGACCAAAGCAAACATACAAGCTAACAATCGTAACATAGATCTCTTTAAAATTAAAAATATTTGTTAATCAGATAACATAATTAAGAACATAATTAGTGAAGTAATTTACTGGAAGAAAACATTTTCAGAACATATATACATATAGAATATACATATATATTCTCCATATAAATATATATTATATCTCATATATATATATATATATATTTACTTTTGAGATGGAGTCTCGCTCTTTTGCCCAGGCTGGAGTGCAGTGGCATGATCTCGGCTTACTGCAACCTCCACCTCCCAGGGCCAAGCAATTCTCCTACCTCAGCCTCTCGAGTAGCTGGGAATACAGGTGCCCGCTACCACGCCTGGCTAAATTTTGTATTTTTAGTAGAGACATGGTTTCACCATGTTGGCTAGGCTGGTCTAACAACATATTTTTTAAACACCTACAACTCAGTAATAAAAACAATCAAATAAAAAGTATGGGACAACACAGACACTTCATAAAGATACAGATCACTAATATGCGCATTCACATATTCAACCTCATTTGTCATCAGGGAAAATCAAATTAATCTCACAAAAATATATCACTACACAGAAACATACCCACCAGAATGGTTTATATAATCAGACAGAGAACAACTGATAGTGGCAAAGATAGAACAAATAAAGTACCCATCTTTTGTTGAAGAGGAATATCAAGTGTTAAAACCATCTTAGAAGAAAAAATCTGAAACTTTTTAGGCATAAAGTAGATACAACTTTGCCCTATAACCCAGCAAATTCATAATTTTATTTCTAAGTTATGTCCCCATATACATGTATGTGTGTATATATTTTATTTATACATATGTATATATGTATATTTTTAAAAATTTGTAACAGGTAAAAGTTGAAACAGTTCATGTTGCTCATCAATTAGAGTATATTTAACTGAGATTAAAAGATAAATGGGAGTAAACTTCTAATGTACATTTCAGTGGATGATTTTCAAAGTCATATGCTGAGTGAATGAAACATTAAATATCAAGTGTGATTTTATCATTCCATTTTTATGAAGTTCTAAATGTAGAAAAACTAATTTATGGTGGGAAATTCAGAGAAAGATATGGTTGCTTCTGGTTTTTGACAGAGAAGAAATCTGAGAAAGCTTCCTTGAGTGATGATAGTATTCTGTGTCTTGAAAGGAGTTTCAATTGCATGGGTGTATTTTTTGGTTTGAACTAATCTATTGGCACACTTAGCTTCATACTTTTCATTGTCTTCTATTTTGTTCTTTTTAATTTAAACTTTTAAAAGTGTAACCTAAGGCTATTGATCTTAGGCCTTTGTTTTGTTTCAGTTAAGCACATAACCTGTACAGTTTCCTCTAAGCACTGCTATAGATTATGCATCTGATTTATTTTGAAATGTTGTAGTTTCTTTACCACACACTTGGAAATATTTTCTAAACTATCAAATAGTTTGGATATGTATTCTTGACCAAATCTCATTTTGAAATGTAATTCCCAATGTTGGAGGCGGGACCTGGTGGAAGTCACTGGATTATGGGGGTGGGATTCTCGTGAATGGTTTCGCATCATCCCCCTTGGTACTGTCCTAATGATAGTGAGTGAGTTCTCATGAGATCTGATTAAAATTGCATAGCACCTCCCCGCTCACGCTCTTGCTTCTGCTTTCAACATGTGATTTGCCTGCTCCCTCTTTGCTTTCTGACATGATGGTAAGCGTTCTGAGGCCTCCACAGAAGATGATGACACTATGCTTCCTGTATAGCCTTCAGAACCCTGAACCAATTAAACCTCTTTTCTCTATAAATTACCCAGTCTCAGGTATTTCTTTATAGCAATGCAAGAACAGACTAGCACAAGTATTTTTGACTTATGGGCTATTTAGAAGTATCTTGTATAATTTCCATATATTTTGCTGTTGTTGTTTTTTCTTGTTATCGTATTCTTATTGATTTCTAATTGAATTCCATTGTGGCCCAAGGGCATAATCTGTATGATATCAAGTTTTTAAAAAGGAATTAAGGACAGGTATCATTAGCCAAAGATGGAGTAGCATATGAATAATGTTGGGGAATGAAATACATAAACTTGCAAAGAACTTGCCTACTGCAATATTTTTAGTGTTATGTTTTAAAATATCAATTATGTCAAGGTGGTTGGTGCTAATGTTTAGGGTTTTTATGTAGGGAGGGATATTAAAATCGTAACTAAGACTGAAATCATCTCTTTTTTTTTTCATTTTAGTCTGTTACATTTTGCTTCATGTATTTTAAGTCTCTTTTATCAGGCATGTGTACAATTAGAATTGTTTTCCATTTCTAGATATTTTGGCACTTTTACCATTATAGAATATACCTTGTTACATGTGGCATTAATCTTTGTGAAGTTTCTTTCCCTGGTATTTTAATAGGGACTTAGTCTTTTTATGCTTATGGTTTCATGATGTACTAGCTGACTTCTTTCAAATTCTGTATATTTATAAATATTTCTGCAGACAACGAAGAGTTATATATCCATTTTGACAATCTAGAGGGTTTTTTTTTCTTTAATTAACCTGCCATAAATTTGACATTTTGTTATAGAGTTCTACAGATTTTAACACATGCATATATTTATGTAATCACCAGGATCAGAAATATTCCCTTGCCCCCAAAAGAGTTATCTCCTTCTCCCTATTTGTAGTCACATGCTTCCCTCTCTTTTAAGACATAGCAATGACTAATCCGTTCTCTATCACTGTAATTTTATTCATTTGCAAATATAACTTAATGAAATAAAACAACATGTAATCTCTTAAGACTTATTTTACCTAGATCATCAGTCTTTCAAATTATTGTTCCTTTTTACTTATGCAATGTGTAATTTATTTTTGGCTGGTTTAGGATATTTTCTTTTGTTTTAGCGTATGAATGAATGTTTTTGGTGTCTAGGAATTTTTATTGTTATTTGTTTGATTTTTCAACCTATTCTTGTGATTTATTGTAACTCTTGACTTGTAAATTTATGTTTCTCAGCAAATACAGAAATTCAGTACCATTATTTTGTCAAATATTTCAGTCTTTCCTTTTTATCTGAATTCTAATTCTGTATGTGTTTATTTTTTTCTTGTCTCTTGTGCTTTTGAAGCTTTGTTTATCCTTCTTGATTGTTTTTTCTACATTTATTTTCTGCTGATTCATTTTCAAGTAATTTACTCTTGCCTTCTCTTTATCCATTTTGATCTTAAGCTAATGAAGTAATTTTTATGTTATTTTGAATTTTTGGGGGGGTCTAAACTTTTTATTTTGGGTCTATTATATTATTTCTTATTCATTCCTAAGATAACCTACTTTTCATTGATGAGAAACATGACTTTCTTTAAATCTTTGAGTATCATCTCATTCTCTGTAAAATACCCTTCTCTGTTATTACAGCATCAGAAGCATCTCTGTGTGGGTCACCACTGATGATCTTTTCTTATATACTTCTGTTTCTTTGTATGTAGAAGAATTTTGGATTTTTCCCTGGACATTGGGAATAGACTTGTTATATTCCTCCAATAAAAGCTATGTTTTAAAGTAGCTATAGAACTTAGCTGAAATAAAAGTTCAAAATTCTTCCTTCTGCAATGAATGGCATTTCATTCCACTGGAATTATTCTAGTTTTAGGTGAACTACTTAGGTCCTTTACTACGCATGTGTGATTCAGCCGTAATCCAGTGATTTGTGGTACAATTATACCCCTGCTTCTCTGGTTCTTGCCTTCCTGGAGTTTTTCCTTTCACGTCTCAGTGGCCATGGTTGCTCTGAACCATCTCCTTTTATTCTCCATGCAAGTATTATTGTGAGTTGCTATCAGAGACCTAGAAGCCCACCACTACCACCTCAGCACACCTGCGGGTTTTCCTGCATGGTGATATGTCTAACAAACTCAGAAACTCACATGTGCTATTTTCTTCTTCCAAGTGTTAACTCCTGCTATGGTTTGAATGTGTTCCCCAAAGGCTCATGTGTTAGAAATCTAATCTCTCTGCCCTCATGAATGGAATAATATTGGCTCTGCCGCCTGAGTAGATTAATGGATTAATGAGAGCACTGTCCTCACAAATGGATTAATGTTGCTATCAGAAGAGTGGGTTTGTTACTATGGAAATAGCTTTGTTATAGAAGTGAGCTTTCTCTGGGTCTATTATTCTTGCATTCTCAACATGTGATGCTGTCCACCATGTTATGGCACAGCAGAAACGCCCCTACCAGATGCCAATGCCAACCTCTTAGACTTCAAGACTCTACAACCAAGAGCTAATACAGCTGTGTTCTTTACAAATTACCTGGTCTGTGGTATTTTTGTAGCAAAACAGACTAAGAAAAATCCCTTCAGTTCCTGACTTATTTGTTCTCTTTCAGTACTTTCAGGGTTTTTTTATTTTCATAATTGTATAGGATTAATTGTCATTGTTTGTCACAGTATAGGTTTAAATAGGATTTTACTCAGCCATACTAGAGCTAGGAATCCTCCAATCCCTGGTATGAGCTAGGTCCAAATAGCAACTTTTGTTTCCTAGGTCATCTTTAGAGTAATTGATTTTAGCCCAGTATTTCTCTTACGCCAAATTTTATTTTCTGTAAAGAAAACTGTGGATAAATTTTCACATATGAAATTTGAAAAACTCTTCAAATAAACCCTTTGGATCCATCTTGCAAAAAAGATCCAAAGATTTCCTTTTATCCGAGATACAGTACATAATAATGCAAAATAATTTACTGATAATAAATATTAGTTTATTGCTTTCAAAAAGCATTTTATAAACTTTTAGGTAAAATATGCTACATGAAGTTACCCAAAATAATGTTTTTTTGAATTTATAACTGTACTGCTAAGGAGATAATTATCAATTTTAAGGTGATTTGTCTACCACTTGACACTTATATTTCCCGACACAGAGTTGGGACTGATGGAAAAAAATAATCAGCTACAATTTTATGAACAAATCTTACAAATGAGGAAATACTCAAGTAGTAATTTCATTAAAAATATTGCCCGATATTATTGGGCTGAAAACAAATCTCAATGTATAATAGTTTACTTTCTAATCGGGATGATACAAAGAGCTGACAAAAACCATGAAGTCAGACATCAACTATTTTATTTGCCAAGGACTAAAATGCCTTCTTCATCTCCCTATATACATGTCTCTCTACATGCATTGGGGAAATACTTAACAAAAGCCAAATCATAGGCTGTAGTAAAGCTTTATGCCAACATCTTACACTCCTCAAGAGATATCTAAATCCTTTTGCCTAAACAGAAACATTTGTGCAAACAAGTATTGCCAAATCTGGTGTTTTCGAAATATAAAAAGAGTTTTCTTATCCTATGTAAAAAAGGGGACATTAAAATCGGGATCACAACTATTTTACTATATTTTGTTGTAATCTAAAATATTTGGCTCCTTTTATTGAAATTGAGCAATGTTTCCATTTTTAAAACAATACTATTGACACAACAGCCAAAATTTCTCTTTCTCTTTTTAAACACAGCAATAATCAGTTTCAAGAAAACTATTTACAAAATAATTGTAGATTTGTATCAATTCCTGTAAGATCACCTCAACAAAACTTATAACATTATCTCTTTTGGAGCATTTGGGCTGCTATAACAAAATATTATAAACTAGGTAGCTTATAAACAATATAAATTTATTTCTTATGGTTCTGGAGGCTGGGAAGTCCAGATCAAGGTACTAGCAGATTGGTGAGACCTCATTCCCTTGAGATCTTCTTGCTGTGTCCTCACCTGGTAGAAGAGGATGAGGCAGCTCCCTGGGGCCTCATTTTTGTTTTTTGTTTTTTTTTTCCTTTTTGAGACAGGGTCTGGCTCTGTCACCCAGGCCGCCCAATACAGTGGTCTGATCTCAGCTCATGGCAACCTCTGCCTCACAGGCTCAAGCAATCCTCCCATCTCAGCCTCCTGAGTAGCTGTGACTACAGGCCCATGCCACCACAAGCAGCTAATTTCTGTGTTTTTTTGTAAAGACAGGGTTTTACCATGTTGTCCAGGCTGGTCTGGAACTCTTGAGCACAACTGTTGTGCTCCTGGGCCTCCCAAAGTGCTGAGATTACAGGTGTGAGCCACCACACCTGGCAGGGGTCTCTTTTATAAAAATGGGCATAAACTCATGAGGACTCTGCCTCTTAATACCCTCCTAAGATCATCACCTTGAGAGTTAGGATTTCAACATATCAATTTGGGGGAGATACAAACATTCAGACCCTAGCACTCTCCCACATCTAATTTTACACAAATGTTTTAAAATAATTTACATTTAGTGAGTTATTACTAAGCTTGCAGATAGTTCTGCATAGGAAAAAAACTCTCTTTCCATTGACCCAATTAATATTTAATTTAATTATGCAGTGATTAAAACTGCAGCTAGCATAAAGTTTTGGAGCAAAAATACAATGAATTACTGAATATATACACCGGAAAGCATAGTACTTGAGCACTGAGCCATGAATACCATCTATGAGTATCATTTTTATCGAGAAAACAGAGTCATTTATCTGTTAAGTCAGAGAAAGAGCTTCTATTTAACACAGGTTTTCTTCCTTTATTCTCTATACAAAATATGAAGTTCAGAAAAGACTTTGGGAATAAGACAGGACAAGATTTTAAACTCAATATATAAAGTAAACACAATTCAGGAAAAAGTAAGAAACATAAAATACATGAGAAGTTTTCTTTGTCACTAGATATCTTTTCTCTCTCACATGTGTTAAGTAGTTTTCTTTAAATTTATTTCTAATTATCACATAATTGGTGGTTCTAATCATTAGTGAATAACAGCCTTCAACATGACTGGGTAATTTATTATATACATTTGGGAAAATAAACAACTACACATAACCTCACACAATTTGAATTTTACTCATTCTTAATGAAATCGGTGTAAAATAAGGCAACATAATACAATTACACACATGCGCGCGCGCGTGCCCACACACACACACACACACACACACACACACACAATTTCCATAAGACTTTCCTCTTTAGTCTTTGGGCCACCAGGCAAGAATAACTCTTGCAGAAGCAGGAAATTCTACAAAGTACATGAAATGAAATTAATGCAGTACATAAACCAAGAGCGCTGGTGTTTTACTGATTGATGTTCATGAGAAGTGTGGGAATGAACCGTATCAATGTTGTGAGGTTGTGTCTAAATAATTGCTGATTACTCGTTTCTCTTTTTCCCTTAAATTATAGATGTATGCATTTGTACAGAAACAATGCTTTTGTTAGTTTGCTTGGGGTTTTGTTGTAAAACTTTTTTTAATAAAAATTTTGCCTCCAAAAGAAACTTTCACTCTTCTTACTGGATTTATAAATCTGGGTCTCAGTATTCATTTTGGTGGAAAGTGGATAATGAGAATATGAAATCCCAATATTTAGTATGTGGTTTTTGCAGCTATCACCTTATACTGCACAATGTTTGCATTAGAAACAGGACACCGTGTTTGTGCAAACATAGGCCTATGAGCAAAGGAATGTGGAATTCCCTGACTTCTGTAGTCCCTTTTTTGTTCTGTAGGTTACATGCACACATGTACACTGTGTCCTAGTAGATTTCTACTTCATGCTTTGTGTGCAGTATGGTACCATTTCTCTCTTCCATCCCTGGCAGCCTTCAGACAGGGTGAAGAGAAGGGCCTCAGGGTGCAGAATGGGGCAAATGGTCTGAAGTTCTGGATTCTTCTTTCATAGATATTCATATTCACCTTATCTTTATTATTGCTGCCACACTTTGGCCTTTCAGGTAAATCTGAGGCCATTAATTCCTTAGCCTTTGCAAATTTTATTGTGCAAATCAGGTAGCACCTTGGCTTTCTCCACTATCAGTTTAAGATTCCACTTTCTTGTGCTTTCTAGATTAGATATGCTTTCTAGATTTTGACAATGTTTAACTGTTCTCATTGATAGTTTTGTTTTCTTTCTGTAGTCACCTCTTAAAAATTCTCACTATTATCATTCAATGGAGATTTTCAGAAGCCAGGGAGTTAAATCAGTGATTCTATGTATCACAGGATTTTAAAAATAAATTTTATAGCAGTATCTATCTATCTATCATTTGTCTATATCTTTATGGTATAAAAGACTAAATGAGGAAGTTGTGAAAGAGTAATCATTAAAAGCGGAATATGGCCTGTAAGAATATGGTGACATTATAAATACAACCAAGACAGTATAACACTTTTTGAAGAGGATTTTCGAAACTATTTTCACTTCCAGTCATATTTTATTAGACATATGTATCAAGAAAATAATGTAAATTTTAGCTCATCCTAAACATGCTATCAAAGCAAAAAAGAGCAGAACAAACCAAAGCTCAAAATATTAATGCTATAGAAAAATCACCTGGAACTCTCAATAACGTCAATTTTCTGTTGCTTTTATGTGAGCTGCAAAAATAAACATTGGCACAGCTGCTCTGGACTCATGCTCACTAAACAAGCCAAACTGCAATTGCCTGAAAGTTTTCACATTCATTTAAGTTGACTTGCCTTGTTTTAAGCTTATATTAAAATGTGTTTTCTAGATAATCTTTGTTTTGGAGGAGGCATTGGAATTGGTCTTCAAGAAACAAAATATGCTCTTTCAGTAAGTAATGTTATCATTTGAGGGAATGTAAGTCAATGCAAATCTCATCATTTGGAAGTATTTACCCTAATGAATAAGATTAAAATTCACTTATAAATAATAAACTCCGTGACTAAAAATTTTAGAAAAGTATACTAATACGTGGATGTCTTCAGTTTTCTATTTGCTTATGTGTGGGATGCAATCAAGTAGGTGTATTGAGGAGCTAGTATTAATAATTGCCTAGTCATTTTCTTGCAATTAGCACAGGAATATTGTTGCTCTGGATGAGGGAAGTTAATATAGTAGAAAACAGAAGGATATGAATATTGAACTAAATGTCAGGGAAATCAGGATTAAAATTCTGAGTAAAAGGAATTAAGCAAGCATACCAAAAAGCTCTCTTGTTTCACTTTCTTTTATCATGAGTTAATAAATTGAAATATCTGCTCTATGATCTGCAGAAATTGACCTTCAGTGTGATCCACATATACACAGTTTAATTTATTCTATTTAAAGAAGTGAAAGGGACTGACATATTGAACTAAAATACCAAACTATTTCACACAAAAAATATTTTATTAATTTTGAATGGGATTTTTAAAATGTAATACTTTGCAGCATGTTCTGGGAGAAAATCATCATGAATTCTGCATTATAGACCAGAGCATTGCTTAATGAAGAAATAAATATAACAGAAAAATGATATCATTAAGGATTATTTTTGTGTATCAATGATATATGTACTGTCTTTCTATACTCAGGCTCAATTCCGAGCTTTAAAAAAATCATGGAGAAACTTGTCTGTCTTATCATTTCCCAATGATTTCTGGACTCTAAAAAACACATCAAACATTTTTAAACTACTATGATTTCTAACAGGTTGTATCTGAAGGAAATATTGTGTTAGCCTAAATCCTTAAGTTTAGTTGTCATTTTTTCATTCCTAAGCATAAATTTGAATATTTCTGTCTCTCCAAATGATATCTTCTGTAGATGGAAAATTCCAGTTTTTCACATGATCATTTACATTAGTAATATTTCACAGAAGTAAAAGTGTTCTAACTGGAAGATACAGCATGTTGTCACTATTGGTTCCTCAGTACTGGTTAAGAATTTTTTTTTTATAAAAAGGCTTAAACAGTAGGAATGAACCACAAACACACACAAAATATGTTCATATTTTGGAGGGAATAAACGAGATTCTTTTTTTTCGCTTTTTTTCACTGAGAAGTTGTAGCATTTGATAAAGAAAGGATAGAAGAAAGGAAGGAAAGAAGGAAGAAAGAGGAAATTGCATATATCATATCAACTTGAAAGTATATTCTCGGGGGGAGGGGGGAGGGATTGCATTGGGAGTTATACCTGATGTAAATGACGAGTTGATGGGTGCTGACGAGTTGATGGGTGCAGCACACCAACATGGCACAGGTGTACATATGTAACAAACCTGCACGTTATCCACAGGTACCCTAGAACTTAAAGTATAAAAAAAAAAAAAGAATATTCTTGTTATACAATTATATATTTAAAAAAAAGAAAGTATATTCTCTTCTTAGATTATAAGATAAAACAAGATTAAACTTTTTTAAAAATCTGTGAAAACCTACAAATTCTTGATACTTCTGTAGAAAAATGAAACACCTGGAATAAAACAGTCAAGCATGAATGGATCATGAATTTCTGGAATAATGTTTGAAGAGATGAAAACGTTATCAAAGCCCAGAATTCCAAATTCTGCTCTTTAAAATTTTGATAGACATATACTTTTAACATGAATAACTTGTGTCAGAATTCACAATTTTCTTATTGATAAATAATGAGAAGGCAACTTGGTCCCTAAGTACAAATTAAGCAAATTATGTATTATGCCATCAAATATATAATATTAATGATTTCATATTTGACACATTGATGGTATTGCTCTGCAACCCAAGAAAAGGTATGTCTCTCCAATTATTTATTTTATTTTTATTTCTTTCCAGCACTAGTTGTATTTTGCAGTCTACAGTTGTTTCACATCTTTTGTGAAAATTTTCCCTTAGTGTTTTATATTTTTGATACTAATGTAAATGTTGTTTTCAATTTCCATTTGTTCATTACTGTATATGAAATATAGTTGCTTTGCATATTAATCTCAAATTTTGTAGCTTTACCAAACTTGTTTATTATTTCCATTTTAAAAATACAATTCACAAGATTTTCTACATAAGCTATTATATCATTTGCAAGTAAAGATACTTATTATGACAGATACTCCATTTTATCTTTTTTATAATGTACTTGCAATGAGGAAACTTTGAAGATTTTCAGAGGAAAAGTAGTCTAGAGTAATTGAAATATAAAGCAAAATTATCAAATAAGATTTATGATAAAACAAAGTAAGCAAAGTCATATGAATGACTCTAACTTCCTCTAATCATGGCTCTAAAATGAATTGACGCATCTGCCTTAAGCTGATAACAATGCATAATGCTTTCACTGGCTTAATGCTCAAGGGAAATGACAGTAAGATCTTACCCTAAAAAAATACTTAAAATAATCTTTGTCTGTCTTCGTCTTTTTATTGGAATTAGGCTATTAGCATTTTTTGCCTTACACATGTGAGATTATAACTGTATTACATGTTTAATTTTGTGCAGCACATCTTGGAAAGATATAACAGCAATTCAATCATAGAGAGCCAGAGTGAGAATCTAACACAAGTATCTGAGGAATGACTGGAAAAAGAGAGCTACTTAATTTGCAAACGTAAAAATTAGCCATAGATGGGAGAGGAAGGTGGGGATATGATAGGAAATAAGGATTTCTAAATGTGCAAGGAGCTTCACATGCAAAAGAATGTACCCTCATCCCACACGGCTGAATGTGTCTTTTTGAATATTATGTGACTATTTTCATTTTTATTCACTCACTTTCAAAGTTTTAAAATAATGGTATTCTGACAATTATTACTCTGCTACTGAAAATTCCTAAATCCAAATTTCACATGTTGGTCTTTGCGACAAGTATTTGACTCTATTATTCACAATTAAAAGAGAGAGAATCGTTAATAGTGTTGTCCCTTGCATTTATAAATATTTGGCACAGTTGAAACTTTGGAAGCCTTTCGGCATCTTGGCAAGTAAATTTGAGACAAAGAACAATAATTGCAAGTTGGCAGTGTTTATACCTTAGTAAACACATTTTTCTAAAAAGTTATTCTTCTCTTTATTTAGCTGTTTTATATTAAAAAGTTCTTTTTTTTAACTTTTATTTTAAGTTCAGGAATACATGTGCAGATTTGTTGCACAGGTAAACTTGTGTCACGAGGGTTTGTTGTAAAGATTATTTCAGCACTCAGGTATTAAGCCTAGTGCCCATTGGTTATTTTTCCTGATCCTCTCCATCCTCCCACTCTCCGCCTTTCACTGGCCCCAGTGTGTGTTGCTTCCCTTTATGTATCCATGTGTTCTCATCATTTAGCCCCCACTTATAAGTGAGAACATGAGGTATTTGGTTTTCTGTTCATGTTAAAATTGCCAAACTGCCCAAAGCAATTTCTTTTTCTTTTTCTTTTTCTTTCTGAGACAGAGTCTCGCTCTGTCTCCCAGGCTGGAGTACAGTGGGAGGATCTCGGCTCACTGCAAACTCCGCCTCCCAGGTTTATGCCATTCTCCTGCCTCAGCCTCCCGAGTAGCTGGGACTACAGGCGCTTGCCACCTCGCCCAGCTGGCTAGTTTTTTGTATTTTTTAGTAGAGACGGGGTTTCACCGTGTTAGCCAGGATGGTCTGGATGTCCTGACCTCGTGATCCGCCCGTCTCGGCCTCCCAAAGTGCTGGGATTACAGGCTTGAGCCACCGCGCCCAGCTAATGCTATTTCTAGTAAACTACCATTGACATTCTGCACAGAACCAGGAAAAAAAAAAAAAACTATTTTAAAATTCAGAGGGAAACAAAAAGGAGCCAGAATAGCCAATGCAATTCTAAGCAAAAAGAACAAAGCTGGAGGCATTACGCTACCTGACTTCAAACTATACTACAAGGCTACAGTAAACAAAACAGCATAGTACTGGTACAAACAAGTTCTTAAGAAAGTTTTATATTAAATAACTTTGTAGCTAAAAGGAGTACTTTAAGGATGTGAAAATGAAATAGTATATATTTTATGCTTTCCTCGTGTGTTTCTAATTCCTCCTTCCCCTATTTATTTGCGTGTCTCTCATTCTTTTTTTTTTTTTTTTTGAGGCAGAGTCTTGCTCTATCGCCCATGCTGGAGTGCAGTGGCACGATCTCAGCTCACTGCAACCTCCGCCTTCCAGGTTCACACGATTCTCCTGCCTCAGCCTCCTGAGTAGCTGGGACTACAGGCACACACTTCCACGCCCAGCTAATTTTTTGTATTTTCAGTAGAGACCGGGTTTCACCGTGTTGCCCAGGCTGGTCTTGAACTCCTGACCTTAGGTGATCCACCCGTCTTGGCCTCCCAAAATGCTGGGATTACAGGCATGAGCCACCACACCTGGCCAGTCTCCCATTCTTTATATTAATATTATTTTCACTAGAAACATGATGATTATTGGCTTAATGTGGGCTTACTAATTTTGGTGAGCATTGTAAGTGATTAAAACTGAATGCATCCCTTCAAGTTCTTGGACTCCATCAATTCTTAGTTTAAATCTACTAATGTTTATGGAACAAAATTTCTTGTTAAATAAATTTGAGATTTATAGTCCCTTAGATACAACAATCCTATGATGGACACAAATATACTAATGGTATAGGTGAATTTAAATATACTTTATTTTTAAAACTACATAAAATAACTAATACTCAGTAAGACACTACTATGTTCCAGGATCTATCTGAATGTCTTTATATACTTTAAGTCACTGAAAAGTAATTTTATTATTAGCACCATTCAGCCTATGAGAAAACAAAGGCAGAGAGAAGCTCAGATTTACTCAAAATCACACAGATGGAAATCTTTGAGCTGTTTTCACACTCAGATTCTACTATGTGCTTTCAATTTCCATCATAAAAAAAAATCTTACTGAAGGTTGAGAAACATATTTGTTAATTTTGTTTATGGCTTACATTTTGTATAATCAAAGTTACTATTCTCAAGCATACGGAATTTAAATTTCAGAAATTTGTAACGATTGATTTCATATTTTAACAGGGGCATTTTTACACATTACTGTGCATGTGCATAACTATTAATTAGAGTAAATCATTTCAATATCTATACTTTCTTAAGATATCAGGAATCCTCCAAGTTAGCTAAATCATTCATAAAATTCTTATAGATTCTCATTACATATTTAAAATCCAATTTAAATGTGAATAGCTACCAGGTACTTACTGGGTACCTATTTGAGAGGGTTTCCAAAGTCAGGCCACTTTCAAATCCTTTCAGTCATTTGTACAATAATGATATTACTAAATTATAAAAGGAATATTAAAAAATCAAAGAGATAATACAATTAATAGATTAAAATGGATAAACTTGTAGCAGTATAAGTTTATTGATTTATTCATTTATCCAATATTTATTCAACATCGATTTCAAAATTCACCCATGTGATCCATAATGATGACACATGGTATAGTGTATTTAAGTCATCCATAAAGAGTCTGCAGACGGTGTTTAACAACTGTCTCACATGAAAATCAGCTCTAGAATCAAGCTGTTGAGGAAGGCTTCTTTTTTCCTTACTGAATGTCATTGGAACCTAACTCGTGGATAAGGATAGCACTTCTGTTTCTCTGGCAGTACCCTACTACATATGCTGCTTACTATCTTTCACAGTGCTGTTATACTAGGTTCATTTGTGAATTTGGAATTTGATATATTTACATCTGACTCCTCCCATTACTGTTGCCTAACAATTTTCTGTTCATTGTCCTCATTTTTTGGTCACATCTTTCTCTGAAAAAAATCCAGTCTTCATTAGGGATATGTAAGTATTTCCACAGATAATTCATCTTCTCCTCTGTAACCACTCACTATTTTTGATCATACCTTAAAATGTGTCACTATAGACCCAGTGCGGTAGCTCGCACCTATAATCCCAGAAGTTTGGGAGGTCAAGGTGGGCTGATCGCCTGAGGTCAGGAGTTCGAGACCATCCTGACCAACATGGTGAAACCCTGTCTCTACTAAAAAATACAAAAATTAGCTGGGTGTCGTGGTGCACGCCTGTAATCCCAACAACTCGAGTGGCTGAAGCAGAGAATCGCTTGAACCTGGGAGGCAGAGGTTGCAGCGTGCTGAGATGGCACCACTGCATTCCAGTTTAGACAACAGAGTGAAACTGAATTAAAAAAAAAAAAAGTCACTAGAAATAATTATTTTCATGTAAAAAAAGGAAAGTTATATATCTCATTTCTGAACACCCCATATGGTCTTCCTATAATGAACAACATCACTCTTCCTTTAACGTGTCAAACTAACTGATCTTTAGATCTCGCCCCATAAAATATAACATGTTTTATTTATTACGGTTGAAATAATAGTTCTAAAACCTAAATATAATTATGAAAACTTTTTGTCATACCTTATGACAACTCTGGGTGAAACTATCCAAAATTCATGCCCCACCTCAAGAAACTAAGACATATATTTAAAATTATAGAGATAATAATGAATAGCAATATTAGTTGGGATTCCCCCCCCAAAAAATTAACAGAATCAACATTAAGAGTGTGTGTGTGTGTGTGTGTGTGTGTGTGTGTGTGTGTGTCTGTGTAGAGAGAGAGCAAGAGAGAGAAATGGAGAGAGTCTTTTTGAAAATTATTATTTTAAGGAACTGGCTCATAAGATTGGCCATTAGCAAGTTCAAAATATGTAGTACAAGCCAGCCAGCTGGAAATTCAGATAAGATCTAATGTAGTCTTGAAGCCAAATTCCTTCTTCTTTCGGGAAACTTCCATCTTTGCTCTTAAGGGCTTCAACCGATGGGATGAGTCTCATCCATATTATGATGAGTAATCTGCTTTATTAAAAGTCTACTGATTTAAATATTAATTACATGTAAAAAATACTTCCAGAAAAAGCATCATCTAAACAGGTCTTTGAACAAGTAACTGGATGCCATAACTTAGCCAAGTTGGTGCATACTATTATCAAGAAACAATTGAAAATATGAGATAAGAGTTGAATAAACAATTGTACATTTATACTGTGCAGATTTTAGTAAATGTGCATTGATTGTGATGGATATATGCAGCATTTTGATAAGTAAAAAAATAATGGAGTTACCCAGCAGTATGGTATCATCTCACGTAAATAGCATTGAGAATACTGCAATGTGTAACACTTTGAAATAATGTCAAAATACACCCGTTACGTATGTTCATATCTTTTCATACTGGTATGTTTATTTTTATTTCAGATAAAATTCCTGAAATATGCTGCTGGGGCAAAATAATAAATATGTTATTTGTACCTTATTTTTAAAAATGACTGTCTACAAAAATTACCAAATGTAGCAGGATAGTAATTGTAATACCTGGCTTAAAGCAAAGCAATACAAAACAAAATGCTGTGGGTAGAGGAATGACTATACAAAAACTAATTAAATATTTTATATCAAAACGACATACTGTTGAGATGAGATAAATCCATCAGGTTACTTTTCCATTTTCCAATTGAACATATTGTTATATCCTCCATAGGCGTAGAATGGATATGATACACGTCAACATCAAATGATTTCTGACCATGAGAACTCAGTTGATGGGAGGTAAAGAGTTAAACTTTTATGTGGAACAAAACATTTCCTAAGGAAATAAACAAAACAAAACCAAATGTGGCGAGGTTGTGGCATGCCTGAGGTAGCTCTTGAAGCCACATACAAATTCTTCAGTGTCATAGATTTTGTTGAGTTGTTATCTGCTGGGGGTCACTTGTTTAGGGTAATTAACTTCAGCAAATGTCTCAATTTAGGAAAAATAAATGCAGAGAAAGAACTTAATAGAACTGACAACCTTTGGAACAAGCTGTTCCAGAACTGGCTAACAGAATTATATGACAAGACACCGATTTCAGATATATAAGCTATGATTTTTAAAATAAGCAAGTAAAATTAATGCAGTACTATATTTTACTTAACTCAGTATGTACCATATATTATCATTTCAACATGCATCAATATAAAATTATTGATATTATACTGTATATTGTTTTATTTTCACATAAGGTCTTGGAAATCCTGTGTTGTGTATATTACATTTATACAACTTTTCAATCCAGACTAGCCTTATTTCAAGTGTTCAATAGTCACATCAGTCACATCTTCTTAGCAGCTGTCATATAGGCCATTCCAGAGTTGGTCCTCCCCACCATGTTTGAACTATTAAATTCACCTGGTTGGGACCAGGAAGAGCTCCATAATCTACCATTCATGAATAGGTGAATAAAATGTTTTGTGGCTTAATTTTGAGTAACTGTCAGAAAATAGACAAACCTGTTTCATTTCTTGAGAAGAGCAGTTGTTGGAGAAATTGGGGCATTCGACGTAGAACATTAGTGTAACGCTAAGAATGACTTGATAGTTGCTTTTGTAAATTGTGTATAATTTTCAGACTTGAGCAGCTGAGATCTCCATTTGTTCATTCATATTTACTGAGTGACCACATTGAACAAAACGTTGATCAAGATACAAAATTGCTGGTGTTTTAGAAACAGATTCCGCAACTTAGAATTCATCCAGAGGAACAGAAAATAAGTTACCAATAGAATATATAATTAAATTTTTGACAAGTATAGAAATGTTTTTTAAAGATATACAGAAAATAATGGTTTAAAAAAATCTATAAATAGAATAGTCTTAAAAGTCTTATCTTGGGAGATATTTAAATAAGGACTTGAAGAATAAGTTCTACAAATAATAGCAGGAAACTATTTCACAGATTAGATATAACACGTGCAAGGCAATATATCAAGATAGACACCAGTATGCTCAAAGAAATAAAAGTAATCAATTGGGTCTGGAACATTGTGAGTGAGAGAAGAGAATGAATTTGGAAGAATGACCAGTAGCTAGCTCGGGAATGCAGCACAGACCATCACGAGTTTTCATATTAACTTTCTGAGTGGCCATTTGTTGTTTATCACTTTTTGTTTTAATTTATTACTGATAAAACGGACATAATAAATATATCCACCTCCCATGGTATTTCTAATACTTCAATGAGGTACCAAATAGATAGTGCATGGTATATTTCTTGCACATAGTAACTACTTAATGAATGCTAATTTCTTTATTGCTGGAACTATCCTGAAGAGTTTGATGTTATTTGAATGCATAGTAAGATGTAAAGTAATTTAGGTAGTGGCATGACATATTGCAATAAGCACTTTAGAACAATGACTTTGGCAGCTGAGCAACTGTGAGGGAGACAAATCTAGTATTAGAAGTATTTAGAGACCAGTTAACAGTCATTGCAATAGTCCCTGTAAGAAAGAATGTTGGCTTGTAATTGGATAATAAAGATAGACATGGAGACAATTTAATAAATTTGAGATCTGTTTAAGAAGTAGACTCAACAGAACTTGATAATGGATTGAATGTGTCTGACAACAAACAGAGAAAATGATATATTTCAACCAACAATCGTGCCCATCGTCTGTTAGCACTTCCTGGTATCTTAGGGACAGGAAGCATTGCCAGCAAGCTTCTGGTTAAGTTTTGCCGTTGAAAAGTTTGAAAGACAGAGAAATAAAGCCAATTTGGAAGGCAGAAGAGAAGAAAAACCCATCAGTTTTCCTCAATAGCCTCACGCATGTGCATGGTTTTTGGCAGATATTAATTTGTGCAGCTCTTTAGTATTTCCCTGAAAATTTCCCTGTTTGGTGACATAGGCAGTTGAGATTAGCGTCAGAAGTTTTCTCATATTTTTGCAAATTAATGATTTTTTAAAATCAAAGAATGAATTTGAGAGCTAGCAATATATTTTTTTACCATGACCTTTCCAGCATTCTAAAGGATTTTTTTGGTGTATCATTTCCTATATTAAACACCTATCTTCAGGAAAGAGTAGTTTCTATTTTTCTTGCTGACTGTTTGATGGGAGAAATGGGCTGAACTTCCCCTCCAGTCTCATTATTTTAATTTTAACTCTACCAAACGAGGAAGTTCTGTGAGTTCTGGAAGGTGAAAGATTATAAAACAAAACTGATTATTCCAGTAATGGTAAGCAGGCCATGGGCATCAAAGGAAGCAATATTCTGTACCTTTGAGGTTTTGTTATTTTTTTCTATAAATTTCCTGTCAAGTGCTATAGACATCTGTGATCACAGACATTTTCCTGCAAATCTGATAGCTTTCTAATCCCTGATAACCGAATGAAAACTATGTAGTAAACTTTCTCCTAGACTTTTTAAAATTGAATCTTCTAATAATTTTTATGCATTTAATTTTCTAAATTAAATTTTATCTCATTTGACTTACCCAAGAGTGATAAAAATCAAACTTCAATGTATACATTACTGTACCCTGTAATTTATGTTTATCATATATTAGATTAGGAAATAGAGTTAGGAAATAATGCATCTGGATTTTAAGAGCAATAAAACCCTTCACAGTATTTCTTATATTTTTGTAGATACCTCTGAGAAATATGGGCTCTGTGATAGTGTTCTTACAAAGTGTATTACGTGTTAATGGAAGTCCTTAAATGGAATTTCCCAGTTGATAAGGTGTGATACTAATGATTTTTGATATAAGACTAATGTGAAATTTTATGTTTTCAAATTGTCCATGACTTCAATTAAATTGTAGAAGATATGTCATCATATTATCAAATGTAATAAATCTGAGAAATTGAAAGAATACATTGTATACTGTTAAAGATTCTCTTCATCTTGTAATTTTTTGGGGGCCAGTTTTTTTCTGGACACTTGTAAAATCCAAATCTTTAGTTAATTTTTAAGAAGTCATAGAGAAACTTTCACTTGCTTGGAACATTTTTCCCAAGTTTGACATAGGCTCTATAAAAATAATGTTGGTGTAAATTCATGCACCATAAATGCATGATAACATTCAGGCTGCTGCAGTTCATTTAATTCTTATTATCTTGAAATAAAAGGCATCTATGACCCAAAAAGAGCAATGGTCTCTTTTAGCACAGTTGTAGCCATTCCTCTTTTTGGATAAGTGAGTTTAGCAAGGATAATTTATACGTATCCTAAGAGCCGAATTTATGATTTCATTGATCACTTATTAAGCACCCAGCTCTGTATTATGTTCTGTGATTATTAAAGAGATAACTTTTTGGCATGATCAATTAGGATCAATTCAGAAAGGAGTAACAGATATGAATAAAAAATCTAAGCCAACCAGTGATAAAAAAGACAAATAACCACTGTATCTTCATGTGTCCTGCAAAGTGTCACTATGGGACTCTGAAAATGAAGTGACTTACATTTAATCCTGTTTCTAAATGTACCTCTTGATGCATTTTCTAGTTTCAGAAAAAGGGCATGCAGATAGAGACAGTGCTTTAAAATTATTTCAGAATATGCTTTCTTAGTTTAATTTTAAAGTCAAGTAGACTGATTTCACACTGGACTATGTTTCAAAATAAAATTGCCCATAAAGACACCATAGTTATATCCTGACAAATTCATGTTTTAGAAAAATTCCCATAATTCTTTAGTAAAGCATTAAACCCACTTCACTGTTAAATTATATAAGAAAAATGATCTACAGGCTTTTGCTTTAAAGAAATGACAGGGATGGCCACTACTTAAAGAAGATCTGTATCTTATGAGAAGTACTGTATATGATAATCACTCTACTGAAAGTGTCCATTCAAAGAAATGGTTGCACTGGGAGAAATTATGGGTGAAATGTGGAGTTATATGCTAAAAATCTAGGTTATTTCAAAGTCATGTAGTCTTCCTTTAACCAAGCCAAGTTAAAGCAGAGCAGACTGAAAAACGAGTAGTAATGAAGCATCTTCTTTAAGAAGTGAAAATACCAGAGAACCAAGGATAAAAATAGCATTGTTGATCAATTGATCTGTTGATTGATTGTCCATCGAGCTATGGGACTATACCTAATCAGAGGGTCAGATAGCACTTATCTAGATATAAGGAACATAATACACTTACTAGTTATAATAATAATAAAAGTTTACATATTAAGTATCATCATTTGTATTATACTTTAAGGTACATTTTCTAATTTGATCTTCAAAAACATCCCAGGTTTATTAAGCAGATGTTTTTAATGAATTCATAGAAAGATATTAAAATATGAATAAGCAGGTTATGAAAACCTAATTGGTTTTTCTCCTTTCTAACCTCCTCTTTCAGATAGATCTTCCTATAATTGATTTTGCACATGAAAAAATCTGAAGTAGGGGGTTTAAATTACCTGCCTGTAACTGATAGTCAGTACCAGAGCCCGTCCTCCAGAGCATAATCAAGGCAAACTCTGTATCATACTGTTTAACTCTCAGGACGTTGAAAATAAACCATTATTTAAAAGACTAGAGCTCCAAACTATATACGTAGGTGTATTGTATGTCCAAATAATATCTCAGGGGTTAGAGAACTATGGCTGGTGGGCCAGCTATCTGATTTTATCAATAAGGATTTATTGGACCATAACCATGCCTATTAATTATGTATCATGTATGGTTCTGTTATACTACAAAGCAGGGTTTTATAATTTCCATAGAGACCACATACATAGCACGCCTTAAATATGTAATATCTGACTCTTTTTAAAAAAAGTTTTGCTGCCCTGGAATTCACAAGGGCCACAAACAATTTCAAATTACAACACAGCATTAATGGAAGCCTATAAAAGTCAGGCCAAAAGAGTGTACATTATCCTAAGAATTATGCATGTTTTGCGTTGTTGTCTCTTCATTATTAATAGTGTAATTATTTTAAATAAACTTATATATAACCATACTTATAATGGTCATTTTTTAGATGAGATTTAAATGTATTAGAGAAAACATATAACTTAGGAAGATGGCCATAGTGATTTAAATTTTAGAGTGTATATTATGATAAAAAAATTAGGGAGTCTTCGCTGAGCCACTCATTAATTCTAAGAAAATAAGAAAAGAAAAAAGCAATTTTTTAATGAAAAAATAATAAAAAGTTAAGAATTGTGTTGTTTTCTTAGTTAATTCAATAGAATCTAGGTTGTACTAGCACATGTATGTACATATATATGTGTGTATATGTTTTGTTTGGTTTTTGTTTTTGTTTTTGTTTGAGACAGCCTCGCTCTGTCACCCAGGCTGTGGAGCTCTGCCTCCCAGGTTCACTCCAGTCTCCTGCCTCAGTTTCCCAAGTAACTGGGACTACAGGCACCTGCCACGATATCCAGCTATTTTTTTTTTTTTTGTATTTTTAGTGAAGACAGGTTTTCACTCCGTTAGCCAGGACGGTCTCGATCTTCTGACCTCGTGATCTGCCTGCCTTGGCCTCCCGAAGTGCTGGGATTACAGGTGTGAGCCACTGCACCCGGCCATATGTGTGTATATGTTAGTCCATTTCACACTATTGACAAAGACATACCCAAGTCTAGGCAATTTAGAAAAGAAGAGGTTTAATGGACTCACCATTCTACGTGGCTGGGGAGGCCTCACAATCATGGCAGAAGGTGAAAGACATGTCTCACATGGTGGCAGACAAGAGAATAGAGTTTGTGCAGGAAAACTCCCCTTATAAAACCATCAGATCTCATGTGAGTTATTCACTATCACAAGAACAGCACAGGAAAGACCCACCCCCATGAGTCAATTACCTCCCACTGGGTCCCTCCCACAACAATTGGGAGCTACAATTCAAGATAAGATTTGGGTGGGGACACAGCCAAACCATATCAATATAGCATTAAATGTTGTTTACACAAGTTAAAACATATCACATAGTTTAACTTTTAAAAACTAATTGATTTTACAAGGTTCTTAATTGTCTTATTATGCTGTGATTTTACTCTCTTGCCAGCCAACAAATTAGTCTGTCACAATCTTACAAACACCAGCAGAGAACACAAGATTCCAAGGTCAGAAACAACAGCCTTCATTGCTCATCATAAAAGTAGTAACAACAGTGTCAGAATTTGTGCCTATTCCCCACCATAATTTCTTAGGGACATAATGCTCTAAATGACACCTACACATTCATGGGATTGCATTTCAGAAAATGAAATCTGAATTTAAGAACTCAGTTTTAGTTTAGGAAATTTGAATCTTTTATATTAGACAGTAAGCATGACTATCTTTTCCGCCAATGGGAGATGCTATCTTACCTTGTAAGACTGCAAACTCAATCTTTGCTCTTGACTGAAACACAATCTCTGTCTTCCAAGAATGTGCAATAACACATCTTTGAAAAGATAATTCAGAACAGAAAAGAATCAATGCTTCTGCTACAAAGTATGCAGAAACATAAATGAACCAAGGAGAATCATTTTCCTACATATGCCTTATTTAGCACATAAGGAGGTTTTAAGTTTTTTTTTTGTTTATATTCATATGTCTATGATTGATTTATCAAATTTTATAACCAAGTTAAAACGCTTTTAAAACTTCCCAGGGCTACTTATTGATGCTTATTCTCATCAATGAATTTCTAATTATTTGGAAATACTGCACCATTTTATAAAAGGAACTTATATATCCCTCATGGATACTGAAAGACAACTGTATGAGCAAAACAAGGTACAGTTGACACCCAAACAACACGAGGTTGAACTGTATGATTCCACTTACATGCACAGTTTTTGCAATAAATATAGTCTGCCTTTCATATCAGAGGATTCCAAATCTGCAACCAAATGCAAATCACAAATATAATATTCAATGGATGAGAAACCCACATATACAAAGAGCTGGATGTGGGACTTGAGTGGGCATGGATTTGGGTATGGGGAAGTCATGAAACCAATCCCCCACAGATGTCCAGGGATGACTGTATAATGGTATTATATTCCATTACTAGTCAGTTTTTCCAACTATAGTAGGCTAGTTCAACCTTAGAAAATCAATAAATGTCTTCTACCACATGAACAAGTTTAAAAAGGAAAACTACTATATCAATTGTTGCTGAAGAAGTACTTTACAAAATCCAACCCCATTCATGATTTAAAAAAAAAAAAAAAAAACTCTTAGCAAAACATAGAGGAAAAAAATTTGTTAGCTTGTTGGAGTATATCATAAAAGCTTTATAGCTAACAACATATGTAATGCTGAGAAACTGGACTTTTTTACACTAATTGGGGAAAGGCCAAGGTATTTCCTCTCACCATTCCCATTCGACAATAATACTGGAATTCATAGCTACTGTGATTACACAAGAAAGTCAAATGAAAGGTGTACAGATTGGGAAAGAAGAAATAATGTATTTGTTTGTTTTTTGTTTGCTGATTACATGACTGCATATTTAGAAAATCATAGGCAGGTGAAAACAAACAAGGAAAAACCTGAAACAATTAAGAAAGTATAGCAAGGCTTCAGGATACAAGGTTAACATACCAAAGTCAATTGGTTTCTTATAGATCAATAATAAACCATCAGAAATCAAAATTGAAATGCATTTGCATTTATACTAACAACCAAAAAATTGAAACCCATAATAAGAATCTTTAGAAAATAAAAAATCTATAGAAATCTATAAAATTCTGATAAAATAAATCCAAGGAGAGCTAAATAAGTAAATAAGTAAACAGATATTTTTTGTTCATGGAATGGAAGACAACCTTGTTGTCAATTCTCTCCAATTTGATCTTTAGATTGAATACAATTTCAATACAAACCCAAGAAAACTACTTGGTAGATACAGACAAACTACTCTAAATTTTCTATGGAAAGCAAAAGATCTACAATAGCCCACACATACTGAAGAAAATGAATCTATGAAGGATTCCCACTACTAAGTTTCAAGTCTTGTTTTAAAGCTACGGTTATCATGAAATCATGGTACTGTCATGGAAAAATGGAACAGAATTGCCAGCCCAGATGCAAACCCAAACAAATACAGTCAACTAATACTTGATTAAGTATCAAAGTGAATTCAGTAAAGAAATAGTATTCTTTTCAGCAAATGGTAATGAAACAATTTGGTGTATGCAAGCAAGAAAATAATAATATAAACCTAGACAGACATTACACCAGTCACAAAAATTACCACAAAATGGATGATACACCCAAATATAAAACCTAAAACTATAAAATTTTGAGGAAAAAATATTATATAAAAATCTATATGTTTTGGTTTTTTAATGATTTCTAGATGTGATGCCAAAAGCATGAGCTATGAAGTAAAAATAAATAAATAAATAAAGGTTATCTCTTATTAAAATAAAATATTCCACCCTGTAAAAGGCACTGCTAAGAGAATTAAAAGAAAACCACAAGCCAGGAAAAAATATTTGACAATTATATCTGATAAAGTTTTTCTATCCAAAATATACAAATAACTCTTAAAACTCCATAGTATGAAAAACAACCCAATTAAATTATGAGGAAACATTCTGAATAGATATCTCACCTAAGAAGCTATACAGATGGCAAATAAGCATATGACAAGAATGTCATAATTCATTATTGGGAAACACAAACTGAATTAATAATGAGATATAACTACACACGTATTAGAATGGCGAAAATCCAAAAATTCTCAATACAAAGTGCTTATGAAGACATAGAGTAAGGGTAACTCTCATTCATTGTTGATATGAATTCAAAATGCTACCTCCTTTTTGTTTCTTCTCCACCCCCACTGTTCTACTTTAAAAAAAAAAAAGTTAAAAAAGAAACAAAATGGTATATCCACTTTGGAAGACTATTTGGCATCTTCTTAGTAAGCTAAATATAGTTTTACTCTATGATCAAGCAATTTTGTTCCTAGGTATTTATCTGACTGATTTGAAAATGTATGATCACACAAAAATTCACACAGAAATGTTTATATTGGCTTTATTTATAATTGCCAAAAAGGGAAGCAACCAAAATGTCCTTCAGTGGGTGAATAGATCCACAAAATGTGGCACATTCATGTAGTGAATTAGTATTCGGCTATAAAAGAAATCAGCATTCAAGCCATGAAACGATGGAGGCAACTTAAGTGTACATTGCTAAGTTAAAGAAGCTAGACTACCATTTTAGTCTGTTCTCAAGCTGCCCAAGACCGAGTAATGTATAAAGAAAAAGAGGTTTAGTGGGCTCACAGTTCCACATGGCTGGGGAGGCATCACAATCATGGCAGAAGGCAATGGATGAGCAAAGTCATGTCTTACATGGCAGCAGGCAAGAGAACTTGTGCAGGAGGACTCCCATTTACAAAACTATCAGATCTCATGACACTTATTCACTATCATGAGAATGGTATGGGGAAAACCAACCCCACCATTCAATTAGCTACACCTGGCCCTGCCCTTGACACATAATTTGGGTGAGGACACAGCCAAATCTTCTCAACTACAAAAGCTACATATTATCTGATTCAAATTATATAACATTCTAGAAAAGACAAAAGTATAGACAAAGTAAAATGATCAATGACTTTCGAGTTTTTGGTGGAGGGGAAGGAAGGTTGAATAGGTAAAGCACAGGGAATGTTTCAGGAAAATAAAACTACTAAATATGATACTGTAATTGAGTACACCTGACACTAGGCACCTGCCAAATATCATTGAATTTTATACCACAATATGAAATTTAATGTAGGTAAATAAAAATATTTATTTCGATTGGAATAGTTTCAGAAGGAATGGTACCAACTCCTCCTTGTACCTCTGGTAGAATTCGGCTGTGAATCCGTCTGGTCCTGGGTTTTTTTGCTTGGTAGGCTATTAATTATTGCCTCAATTTCAGAGCCTGCTATTAATCTATTCAGGGATTCAACTTCTTCCTGGTTTAGTCTTGGAAGAGTGTAAGTGTCCAGGAAATTATCCATTTCTTCTAGGTTTTCTAGTTTATTTGTGTAGAGGTGTTTATAGTATTCTCTGATGGTAGTTTGTATTTCTGTGTGGTCAGTGGTGATATCCCCTTTATCATTTTTTATTGTGTCTATTTGATTCTTCTCTCTTCTTTATTAGTCTAGCTAGCGGTCTATCAATTTTGTTGATCTTTTCAAAAAACCAACTCCTGGATTCATTGATTTTTTGGAGGGTTTTTTGTGTCTCTATCTCCTTCAGTTCTGCTCTGATCTTAGTTATTGCTTGCCTTCTGCTAGCTTTTGAATGTGTTTGCTCTTGCCTCTCTAGTTCTTTTCATTGTGATGCCAAAATCT
This sequence comes from Theropithecus gelada, assembly GCF_003255815.1. Taxonomy (NCBI): domain Eukaryota; kingdom Metazoa; phylum Chordata; class Mammalia; order Primates; family Cercopithecidae; genus Theropithecus; species Theropithecus gelada. The sequence goes on from NC_037686.1 coordinate 59,312,946, forward strand.
CCTTCAGCTGATAAGCAACTTCAGCAAAGTCTCAAGATGCAAAATCAATGTGCAAAAATCACAAGCATTCTTATACACCAGTAACAGACAAACAAAGAGCAAAATCATGAATGAACTCCCATTCACAGTGCTTCAAAGAGAATAAAATACCTAGGAATCCAACTTACAAGGGATGTAAAGGAACTCTTCAAGGAGAACTACAAACCACTACTCAGTGAAGTGAAAGAGGACACAAACAAATGGAAGAACATAACATGCTCATGGATAGGAAGAATCAATATTGTGAAAATAGCCATACTGCCCAATGTAATTTATAGATTCAATGCCATCCCCATTAAGCTACCAATGACTTTCTTCGCAGAATTGGAAAAAACTGCTTTAAAGTTCATATGGAACCAAAAAAGACCCTGCATTTCCAAGACAATCCTAAGTCAAAAGAACAAAGCTGGAGGCATCACGCTACCTGTCTTCAAACTATACTAAAAGGCTACAGTAACCAAAACAGCATGGTACTGGTACCAAGACCGAGATATAGACCAATGGAACAGAACAGAGCCCTCAGAAATAATACCACACATTTACAGCCATCTGATCTTTGACAAACCTGAGAGAAACAAGAAATGGGGAAAGGATTCCCTATTTAATAAATGGTGCTGGGAAAATTGGCTAGCCATAAGTAGAAAGCTGAAACTGGATCCTTTCCTTACTCCTTATACGAAAATTAATTCAAGATGGATTAGATACTTAAATGTTAGACCTAAAACCATAAAAACCCTACAAGAAAATCTAGGTAATACCATTCAGGACATGGACATGGGCAAGGACTTCATGTCTAAAACACCAAAAGCAATGGCAACAAAAGCCAAAATTTACAAATGGGATCTATTTAAACTAAAGAGCTTCTGCACAGCAAAAGAAACTATCATCAGAGTGAACAGCCAACCTACAGAATGGGAGAAAATTTTTGCAATCTACTCATCTGATAAAGGGCTAATATCCAGAACCTATAAAGAACTCAATCAAATTTAGAAGAAAAAACCAAACAACCCCATCAAAAAGTGGGCAAAGGATATGAACAGACACTTCTCAAAAGAAGACATTCATACAGCCAACAGACACATGAAAAAATGCTCATCATCACTGGTCATCAGAGAAATGCAAATTAAAACCACAATGAGATACCATCTCACACCAGTTAGAATGGCAATCATTAAAAAATCAGGAAACAACAGGTGCTGGAGAGGATGTGGAGAAATAGGAACACTTTTACACTGTTGGTGGGACTGTAAACTAGTTCAACAATTGTGGAAAACAGTATGGCAATTCCTCAAGGATCTAGAACTAGAAATACCATTCGACCCAGCCATCCCATTACTGGGGATATACCCAAAGGATTATAAGTCATGCTGCTATAAAGACACAGGCACATGTATGTTTATTGCAGCACTATTCACAATAGCAAAGATTTGGAATCAACCCAAATGTCCATCAGTGACAGACTAGATTAAGAAAATGTGGCACATATACACCATGGAATACTATGCAGCCATAAAAAAGGATGAGTTCGTGTCCTTTGTAGGGACGTGGGTGCAGCTGGAAACCATCATTCTCAGCAAACGATCGCCAGAACAGAAAATCAAATACCGCATGTTCTCACTCATAGGTGGGAATTGAACAATGAGATCACTTGGACACAGGAAGGGGAACATCGCACACGGGGTCCTATTGTGGGGAGTGGGGAGGGGGGACGGTTAGCATTAGGAGATATACCTAATGTAAATGACGAGTTAATGGGTGCAGCACACCAACATGGCTCATGTATATGTATGTAACAAATCTGCATGTTGTGCACATGTACCCTAGAACTTAAAGTATAATTTAAAAAAATATTTATTTTTATAAAAAATGACAAAACAATGTAACTTGTTACAAATGAATGAAAAATATCACTGAGGGGGAAAGTTGCTGACCTAAGTAATTTTGGAAATGAGTGGATTCTGTAAAAATAAAGGTGAAAGGAAACCGTAAGCCCTGTTATCTAGGTGATAAAGTTTTGTCCAACAAGGGGACTGGTTAACAATCCTGATATGATAGATGGCAGATATTAGAAATCAGGTTTCTCACTGTTGGAGTGAAGCTTAAAGATAGCAAGTATAGAAGGCTAGAATCATCCATGAGCTAGTGAACTGGAGTTAGAAATATCACTATTAATTCTGTACACTTAATGTTGACACACACACACATCTTACACAGAATCATGAGGGTATGACATTGAGATACAGGAGTTTCAATGGCCAAAGCTGGAACAATTTGAGCAGCAGAATAAACAACTATTGGATTATAACCCTAAAATATCAAGTATATATTCATGAGTTCATACTGATATAAATAAATGATTGAATAACTAAAGAAATGAGGAAGACAGATCAATATCCCTTGCAAATGAAATCTAAAAAAAAATGTGTGGGTACTCTGTTCTCAATGAGAGGAAGCACAATTCCCCACATCTTAAGTGGGGGCTGCACATAGTTACTTACTTCCAAAGACTAATATATGAAAAAGGAGAAAAAAGACTAATTTGAGAGTGGAGAAATATAACAACCTCTATCTTAGCTAGGTAATCAAGGTCACATTGGCCGTGAGAAACCATGCTGATAGTATGTAGTTTTGGAGTGATATGACGAAAATGGCACTTTACCTCTGTGTTCTTCCTCTCAAACACCTATTAGCCGATCGTAATCTTTAGAAAATCATTAGTCAAATCCCAGTATTTCTACAAAATATCTTATCAGTACTATTCAAAACTGTCAAAGTCATAAAAAAATAAAGCCCTGAGAAACTGTCACAGCCAGGTGGATCCCAATGAGACTTAAACACCGAAAGTAACAGGGTGTCCTGGAACAGGAATGACATTAGATACAGATAAATTGAACAACAACAACAACAACAACAACAAAAAGAATTAAAAAAACAGTTAAGATCTAAGGAAGTCTGAATAAAGTATGGACTTTGATACTAAAGTATCAGCAGTGGTTCATTAATTGTAATAAATGTACTATACTATTGTAAAATATTAACGTTAGGGAAACTGAGTGTATTGTATGTGGGTTTGGGAATTATGTACTATTAACAACTTTTCTGTAAATCTAAAATTGTTTTTTTAAATTAAACATAGTAACATTTTCTTGGGAGGTACACATTTGTGGTTGGAGTTGTTTCATGTCAAATACTATACAACCTTCTCTGCAAAGTGAATGGCACCCGTAGGGTGGTGTAGCACAGCGTCTTCTCTCCCTATCATGTAACCAAACTTCCTGCCATTAGTTTTTGCATTTGCTTTGCCATCAACTTATAGACCCGTAAATGAGATTCACTGCCTGTAGGTTTGGCCTCCCTTAGAGGCAATCCTCATTTACCCGCAAGCTGAACAAGGTTCTCACATCCGCAGGAATTCCACCATGGGGTAGGTAAATATGCATGAGGCACAGTATCATGTCTGCAGAGATCATGTCAATGACCGACTCCTAAGCTCCTCATTAAGCTTTTTCCCACCACACAGCTCTGCTGGTTCCCCCACTGGGATTGAGTAGCCATTGAGAGGTTTGCTCCTTGATTTTCCTAACCCACTTTATATTTACCTCTAAAAACATTCCCACTGTGAAAAATGTTTTGATGCACACCCATCTTTTGAATATAGTTTTTTGGTAATGAAAAGGTTTTGTGTTTTCTTGTTTGTTTTCTCAGCATCTACTGAAGTGCTTGGCATGTAAATGGTACTTAACAAATATGCACTAATTGGATGAATAAATGAAACTTGAATATGAGTACTGGCCTTATTTGAATTAGGAGGTTGGGATGAGAATCTGGCAGAGTGAAGTCTCCATCTTATGGTGTGATTTCTTCCCATTATGGTATACACATATGCACATACAGACATTTTCTCTAATTACCTCATAGAGTTGTGCTGAGAAAATGGAAAATACTGTTAAAATGTCTGTGTGTTTGTGCAATTATGTATTTGTGTGTTTATCTCACAACTTCCTGTATTAGAACCAAATCATCCTAAAATATGAAACCATATAGGAATCATCCTAAAATATGAAACCATACAGGAATCATCCTAAAATATGAAACTATACAGGGATCATCCTAAAATATGAAACCTTAGAGGGATCATCCTAAAATATGAAACCATACAGGGATCATCCTAAAATATGAAACCATACAGGGATCATCCTAAAATATGAAACCATACAGGAATCTGTTAAAATGTCTGTGTGTTTGTGTATTCATGTATTTGTGTGTTTATCTCACAACTTCCTATGTTAGGACCAAATCATCCTAAAATATGAAACCATATAGGAATCAGGTCGATATCACATTTTATAGCAATTTCATGATATTAAAAAGGAATTTTGAAACTTGAGTAACAAAAAATTTTCTAAAGTTTGCATTTTCATCATATTACTTTCGGTAGTTGAGGGACACTTTGGAGACATATTGTTTTACAAAGTGGTTTAATAGTCACTTAACTATATGAGACTTAACTTTTGAAAATATTAAGAAAGCCAACTATACACCATCATACTCCAGAGAATATCTACCTATTATTTGAGTATTCCAAGCCATTATCTCTTGATTCTTTTATTATTAATGCAAAACAGTATAGGTATGTTATCTAAAAATTCATTATTATTCTGATCTTCTCAAATCTGGGGCAATGTCTTAAGGCAAAGGCTAATTGTCAAAGCCACATATCGGAACATTTCTACTTGAATTAAGGAGCTGCCTGGGAGAAGAGAAGCATATGGAATTGCTTTATAAAGGTGATGATGATGTTGAGATTCTTATGTCTCTCAGTGGGACTGTTGGCGTGTTTAACATATTTAATACATTTGAGCATTTCACCTTAAGGAAAAGCAATTAGAAGTCATAATGGAATACTCTGATTTACTTAATGCTATGTAGAGTATAAAAGAAGTAGAAATGATTAAGGAATGGAAATTTGGGACTGCAATCTGCCTCAGGGATGAGTGTACATACCATAGAAAGCAGCATTTGGCTTTTCGAATACTGCAGCATGTGGCCAAACAAGAGCCAGCATGGAATGGACAGCTCTGCCCCCATAATGCTCTTTGAGCTCAAACCCCAAGGTTCCACAGGCTTTGTGCAACCAGTTTTATCAGGAAAAGAGAGCACATAATAGGTAGTAGATGATTCACAATGGCAGACACTCTTCTGCAATCTGGAATACTCACTAAATAGGCTAACATGATTCACTCATAAAAGCCTAATTATGACTCTCAGTGCTAGTTATCACTACACGTTTTAATAAAACTGTCAATTGTTTTTGACCAATATTGCAAACAAATAACATAAAAAATGAAAGCCATAAGAAATTTAGCATTTAAATTAATATGATATAAAATTCTGTGTGGAATGATGCTACTTCTCTATACCTATTAAATCACATTCTCTTCATCTGAGCTGGTAATAGTAATGCTTGTCTCAGCACAAACTACAGAAAGGCCCATGTGGGTCCACCTAAGCAAAAACAGGTAGAATATCCCCCCTGCTGGGGAAAATCATGCAGGTGCCTTGTCTACTCTGCCTTTGCCAGACCAGGGTCAAGCTGCATTTCAGCAGTAGGGCGAAGACATTTTAATTAGTTAGTATCACAGTAGTGATACGATGCTGATAACTGTCACCATGCTGTGATGTTTTCTCCAAAAATATTCCCAAGAAAGGATTTTACATTCCTTGCTTTCCACCACAGACTAGAAAGCAGACACTTAGCCATATTTGTCCTTTGAAGATGGATCTAGCTATGCAACTCCTGATGTGTTTTTTCTTGTTTTTGCTCTTTACATGTTTATTATTTCAGAGATTTGCATGGACCCTAAATTGAATCACAAGACATTTTAAAATATGGAATTTCAAGGGAAAAACACCAATTAAGTTGACTGGTATTGTCGTAAGTTAGCCACCTTAAAATCAATGCCATATTTGAAAATGTATGCTTGAAGGTCCAAAATAAAATGGGTTATAATTTAGATGGGCAAAAATAAAGAAGAGAACTTCATTATTTCTTTTAGTTCAGCTATTTTTCTTAAATATCACCTCAGCAGTTTTCCAGTAACTCATTCCCTGTTGTAGCAATAGGAGGTCGCATTGTATTTATACTTCTCCTTGCAGTACTGTCTCCTGACTTCCTGGTCACAGGGTATGTGCTGGTCCGTATCTGAAGGTGAATCAGCTTCACTTCAGTTCCCACTGACATTGAGAGTGTTCTGATGTTAGGGCATGAGTCCTATTGAATATCTGGCCTGGTCACCAGCCAGCACACTACATACTCACTGAGGCCATTTGTATTAGTGTTCTCCAGAGAAATAGTGTGTGTGTGTGCGTGTGCGTGTGTGTGTGTGTGTGTGAGATGGGAATTGGCTTATGTAATTGTGGAAGTCAAGAAGTACCAAGATCTATCATCTACAAACTGAAAAACCAGGAAAGCCGGTGGAGTAATTCAGTTTGAGTTTGAAGGCCTGACTGATACTGGGGCCAGGGGAGTAAGCACTGGAGGAAGTCCTGGTGTCTAAAGCCCTCAGAGCCAGAACCTTCAATGTCTGAGGGCAAGAGCAGACAGACAACATCCTAACTCAAGGAGAGAGAAAATTCCCATTTTCTCTATGTCTTTGTTCTAATCAGGCCCTCACCAGACTGGATGATGCCCTCTTACCTTGGTGAAGGTGGAACTTCTTTACCCAGTCTACTGATTCAAATGCTAATCTCTTCCAGACACAGCCAAAACAGAAATAATGTTTTACCAGCTATCTGGAAATCCCTTAATCCAGACAAGGTTATAGAACATCAATCATCCCACCATTCATTCATGCAGCACTGCCATCTGCATTCCGGTTTTCTTGTGGAACATGAGGGAATGCATGGAAGACTTTCAAAGCATTTGGAAGCCAAAGAGAGAGTCAGGACCACAAGCTCAGGCCCTCTGTATGTTTGCCATGCCATATTGTCTTTCTTTGGATTTAGAAGCCCATTAAGGATTTGGTCATATGGGTGGCAGACCCCTCCCAGAGTTTCACATAGAAAGCAGAGGCATGGAACGCCTCTCCTTCACTTAGCATTTCCCAGAGTTTTATCTCAGAGGGAGTAAGGACAGTATGATATGATTCTTTATTCTTCTCCCTGTCTCTGTCCCTTGGGGTGCTAAACTTTCAATCTGTATGTTTGAAACACCTTTAAATATTAGTTCCTGAGTGTGCTTTAACTATGATAGAGTAATAAATTAGACTTTACTCAGCCTTTGTAGGTTACAGATTACATAGAAAATTTGAAATGCTTAACGATTCTTTTTAATTTTTTTATTACATTTTTATTTTATTTTTGTGGAGATGGGATTTCACCAACTTGCCCAGGCTGGTCTCAAACTCCTGAGCTCAAGCAATGCTCCCATCTCCACCTCCCAAAGTGCTGGGATTACAGGCATGAGTCACCATTTCTAGCCGCTTATCCCGTTTTACACAAAAATTTTAAGTCCACCATTTTCCAAAGGGCTCAAGAATTGTATTTTGGTAGGCCAATTCTTTATTTGCACTTTTATTACTATAGCTGAAATTTCCTTCAACTTTTCTTTTGTGTCAGTTGACTATTTCTCTGATCAACTAAGGTGATCATCACATACAGAGAATTATCCAAAAAATACATTTTTATATTCTGAAGAATAGAAATACACACACACACACACACACACACATTCTTGTTTCATCCATTATTTTGAAAATGTTAGTGTCATGTATGTGTACATGTGTGTGCTATGTGCTTTTATGTGTGTATACATATATATAAAAAACTTGTTTATACATGTATATATACATAAAAGCACTTATGTGTATATATACATATATGTATATATATTTATATAGATTTTAACTGTGTATATATGTACACACATATATATATACACACATAAAAACACGGAACATGAATATATGTTATGTGTGTATATATGTGTGTGTTTACATATATATATACACACACATACACATAAATGCACACAAGAGTTTTACAAAATTCATGGAAAATGCATATTATAGAAAAACTATGTATGAATTTAAAATTTATACACCAAAATAAACTCACAGTAGCTTATTGTAACATGTCTAAACAGGATCTAGTTTGAGGCACTAGGAAGGATAGAAATCAGTTTGAAAGGGCACCTATCAGAACAACATGAATGCTGCTTAAATTAAAGCAAGCACAAACATCAACATTATGGTGAAACTTGGGTGGAAAAACAGTAAAATCATTGATGCTTTATGATATGGTTTGCCTATATCCCCACGCACATCTCATCTTGAATTCCCACGTTTTGTGGGAGGATCTAGGTGGGAGGTAATTGAATCGCAGGGGCAGGTCTTTTCTATGCAGTTATTGTGATAGTGAGTGAGCCTCATGAGATCTGATTGTTATTTTAAGTGTTCATTCTCCTGCACAAACTCTATTCTTTTGTCTGCTGTCGTGTGAGATGTGACTCACCTTTTGCCATGATTGTGAGGCCTCCCAAGCCACATGGAACTGGAAATTCAATAAACCTCTTTCTTTTGCCAATTGCCCAATCTTGGGTATGCCTTTATCAGCAGCATGAAAATGGACTAGTGTACTTTATAAAAAGGTTACAAAGACAGTGCCCCAAAGAAATCAGCAGCTTGCAAATGGATACCTCATTTCAAGAAGGGATCAGGCATGTTGGAGATGAAGCCTGCAGTAGCAGACCATCCACATTGATTTGGGAGGAAATGATGAATTTTTGTCATGCTCTAGTTGAAGAGGACAGACGACTAACAGTAGAAACAATTACCAACACCATAGGCATCTCAATTAGTTAAACTTACACAACTTACACGACTGAAAAATTAACGATGGACATACTTTAGACTCTGTGGATACCAAACATTGCACCCAAATCAGCTACAGACAAGAGCAGAGTTTTCAAAGGAAATTTTAAACAAGAGCCATCCAGATTCAGAAGCATTTCTTCAAAGAGTTGTAACAAGAGATGAAACACGGCTCTACCAGTATGATCCCTAACACAAAGCACAATTAAGGCAGGGGCTTTGAAGTGGTCCAGTCAAAGCAAACGTGGACTGTTCAAAAGCACAGGTCATGGCAACAGGCTTTTGGGGATGCTCAGGGCATTTTGTTGTTGACTTTCTGCAGGTCCAAACAACAATAACATCTCTTTGTTATGAGAGTGTTTTGAGAAATTTACCCACAGCTTTTGCATAAAAAATCTAAGGAAGCCTCACCTGAGATTCCTCCACCATGACAATGTTCTTGCCCATTCCTCTTATCAAACAAGGTAATTTTGCAAGTATTTTGATGGGAAATTGTGAAGCATCCACTGTACAGCCCCAATTTGGCTACTTCTAACTTCATTTCCTTTCTCTATTTTTAAAAAAGGTCCTTAAAGGGCACTGATTTTTCTCCAGTTAATAATATGAAAAATATTGCATTGACATAAATTACCAGGACTCTCACTTCTTTAGGAATGGACTAAATGGTATCATAGCTTACAATATGTCTTGAACTTGATGTAGATTACACTGAGAAATAAGGTTCATATTTTTATTCTTATACCTTAATTCCATTTTCCATAAACATTTTGAATTCTCTTTGTTTATGTGTGTATATGTTTATATATAAAATACATATATGTATTATATATAACTTGCATTATAAATAATATGTATTATAGATATTAGACAGTGTATATATTATATACAATAACTACTATATATTTTATATATTATATACTCTAATATATATTAATTAATGTATGTATTATACATGCAAAATGTATATTACATAAACATAAATATATGTATTTATAGATACATAAATATTTATGTACATAAATAATATATTATCATTTATGCGATATATATATGCACACACATATATGAGACGGAGATAGTCTACTAGGTTACTGGTGTTTTAGCAGAAATTTAAGTAAAAAATGAATTTTTAAACGTCTATGTAGTAAAATCTCTCATAGTCTAATGATGAGAGATATAAAAAAACAGTACATTTAGAATAAGAGAATATATAATAAATCTGATAACTTGGATGCACACAAACCCTATTGAACATGGATGGAATTTCCATTCACTTCCAAGGTGCAAACTGTAAATAACTGCCCAAAGTATTTAATATTTGCTCCCATTATCAAGAACAAGTAAATGATGATCATGTTGATAAAGGAATGAATGCTGTTCCTTCAAAAGAGAGCATCTTGAAAATTATGTAATCATAGTCTATTTGTACAATTGCAATATATTTGGTATTATCAGGATGTAAGGTGATTTGTGGAAAACTTGTTAGCAACAAGACCTAAGAGGCAGCCTAAGGCCATATCATGGAAGACAAATGAGTACTACACAACACCATGAGCATGCCACATCTTTTTCACACAATATAATAACATTTAAAATTTTTACATTTGAGAAGATAAGAAAAGTTTTCAGAGACATCAAGATATTTTGAGCCTGTTATCCTATAATTGGGACCATTAAGAGTGATAATAGTCCTGAAACTATGCATTACTTCTGCAATTTTCTTCATAAAAGTTAATTTATATACTTAAAATAACCAATAAACCATTACTAAATATATTCTCTTGGCCATCATTTGAATAGTACTGGACTGATGAATAATATTTTCACGTGGTCTTAACCAGACTATACTCTGGTTTGCATTTTACTTTATATTTACTTTTCCAGATATTTACTATTCAGACAAGTAATTGGGCAAATTGTTTCTTTGTAGTTTAGTTTTTAATAACATAAGCACCCTTCTTATATTTTCCAAGCATTTTCAGCATGGTAATGTCAACAAACAAAAGCCTATTATATGAGAGAGTAAAGTTGATATATAAAAGAAATATAACTTTTAACACCACAATGTAGCTCGAAACAACAGCAAGAACAAATCTTGCTTCCTCTGCCCAAAAGAAACGCATACATTTTTTATTTACCTTAAAAAAGGGACACAAGTTCATTTATCATAGTGTGTAAATATTGAAACTACATTAAAAATTCAAGTGTTGGTATTATAATTATATTACTCATAATAAAATAATGTAAATCTTATCTTCATCCATCAAGTTTTTACAAACTGTTGGCTCTGTCTAGGTCTTTCAGCCAGTTCTCTTATAAATTCATAAATATTAGAAACAGAAATTTAATAGGTTTTAAATACTACACCAAAAAGATTCTTTGAAGAATTATGTGTTTCAATCACTGGAAATGAAAATAACATGTATGATAGGCCTTTTAGGATGCTGACAAAACATCTTCATCTATTAGGACAAGAAAATTGTCCTAGTGTGCACTATATAGGGAGCATATTATATAAAATTGAAGACTGTATTAGGAATATTCTGCGATATGTATTTTCATCTTTGCTACTGATATATTTGCTTTCTCCTGTGGTCTGAATATTTGTGTCCTCACAAAATTCCTCTGTTGAACCCTAACTATCAATGTGATGATATTAGGAGGTGGGGTTCTCGCAGAAGTGATTTGTTCACAAAGGTGAAGTTCTCATGAATGGGATTAGTTCCGTTAGAAAACAGGCCCAAGAGAGCTGCTTTCCTCCTTATACCATGTGAGAACACAGCTAGAAAGTGCCATCCATGAGCCAGGAAGTGGGACCTCACCAGATATTGAATCTGCCAGTACCTTGATCTTGAAATTCCCAACCTCCAGGCTGTGAGAAATAAATGTCTGTTGTTTAAAAGCTACCCAGTTTATGGCATTTTGTTATAGCAGCCTAAACAGGCTAACACCTTCCCCTACATAGTTTAGAAATCTGTACTGCTCATACTTACAGAAAAAAAAAATATGTGTGTGTATATATATATATATATATATATATATACACACACACAATTTTTTTCTCTACCTTTGGATATTCTGAGTGTGTTAGTTCTGTGGTTGATTGGCACCACTAATGAATAACAATAATAATAATAAATACAATATATGACATATAACCTAATAATAGAAACCCAGACTTAGTAGTGACATAAAAAATGGACAGATGGATTTATTTTTGTAAAAAGAATGCCATTCACCTCCTTAATTCATCTATGTGAATATATAATATTTATACAGTATTAACATCTAAAGTAATGGAAAAAAATCATCGGCAACCATATGTAATAAAAGCCCCTATGTTACTAACTGAATGAGGTGGTGCAAATGGACAGTCATTATGCTGTAATGGACAAAAACCTGGAATCTAGAACTTGTTTGCCTGGATTTAAGTTTTATAAATAAAAAAATATAAATATGGTTTATTCATATATATACATATATACCTTATATAATGACATACATAGTGTATTACACTTTTTCTAAAGTAATAAGACCAGCTTACTTCTGGGAGAACTCTATTTCATTTAGGCTTCAAAAGGACTGCTTTAGAAGACATACTAAAAAAAATTTTTTTCAATAATTCTGAGAACCAGTCAAGATTTACTGCTTGTATATGTGCAAATCTTTTCTAAAAACTATGAATTTAAGAAAATCAACATCTAAGTCTGACAGGTTTTAACCATACATACATACTCTTTTAAAAGTGAGTGATTGACATGCTTTTCGGCACGTTAATTTTGAGTCACGACAATTGTTAGTTTCACTGTGTCCCCACCCAAAATCTCATCTTGAACTGTAATCCCCATAATCTCCACGTGTCAAGGGCAGGACAGCCAGTATGCTGTAAATGGACAGCCAGTATGCTGTAAATGGACAGCCAGCCAGTATGCTGTAACGGACAAAAGCCTGGAATCTAGAACTTATTGGCCTGGATTTAAGCTTCAACTCTGCCACTCTTAGGTGTACGACCTCGGGCACAAAACAAAGACTCTTTGTGTGTTGGTTTCCTTATCAGTATCTTGGGAGTAATAACCATATCCACCTCATTAAATGAAATAGTACCTTAAAAACACTTAGAATAAGACCAGAGAGAGACAGAGAGAGAGATTTATAATAGATTTGTTTGGTATATTAATTAAAAACTGAAAAAACAAAAGTCCTCGTATTATGAACGTTTTCTTTTTGAGTTGCAGTGCAACTCCACGAGGACCAGTTAATAGCAGCTATACCTTTGCAACATGTGAATGGGAGCTGAGCTCAGCACCCAGTCTCATCTGAGCACTGACCTCTCGCCCTGGCACCATTTTCTGACTCCACCTCCAAGTGTTTCTCATCATTAGTTTGTCAGCTGGGACACAGATGATTAATTTAAGATTTTATTTGGGGTTTATTACATAGTACTCATATTAGAGAGACTCAGTAGATGCTACTAGTATAGTAGATGCTGCTAGCAAATAAAGTCTGCGCCTTGTTATTTACTTAATATTTGGGTTGACAACACAAGCGTGAGAAAAACTTAGAATTTTCTCAGTTCACACATTTTCCTAATACGTCCTTTTGTACAAATTTCCTTTTCTGGTCTTTGTGCAAAAAAGTAAATAACGTAACAAGCATGGGTGTAGATAATATTTTATAAAAAAGAGATTTTTGCTGTTGAAAACTGTATTAATGGGACAAATTAATTTAATAATAAACATACTGTGAATAAATATATATATACTGTATAATATATTAACCTTTAATTTTACTTTTACAATTAGTAAAACTTAAAATATTTTAAAATTATTGGTGAAATTCTCTCTATATCAATTGAGTATGTCAAGTGTTAATACATATGTTTTATATAGAGTTGAAAGTAGATAATCAGTTCTACCAAGGAAGCTTCCAGAATAACATAGAGGTCATCTGGGATAAGAAAAATGTTTCTGAAAACTGAGGTGTCAGTTTTAGCTGGACAATTGCCTACAACTTGCCTGAGACCTAAGACTGGCTCAGATATACAAAGGGTAGATGATAAAAACATACTCATCAGAGAACATATGGGAATGTAACCTTAATTTTTATTTTTAAAAAGCACGAGGACAGGGGAAAGCAGATAGGGATGTCAAGGGTGCAGCTTTTCATCTTGTATTTTCAGAGGTGACAATCTGCTTGTAATTTAATTTTTACTTCTTAGTATAAAATTACAACTATGGTCATCAGATCTTAGATATTAACAGCATGTTTGAAAAGCTATCTGTTAGTGCTATTAGTATGTTTCTTTTTTTCTTCTATGTAGTTCTAAAATAATATGGGAATATATTTTTTTCTCTATTACTTATAAAATGAGATAAATCAACCCCTCTTTTTCAACAGGATTTCTCCTGAAATACCTATACCTAGGGAACACTGCCACAAAAAAAAGTTGGTTACTACTTAACTTTCCAGCATTTTTTTCCCCAAAATAAATGCTGGAGAATGATTAATTTTCATCGGAGCACCTCATACATAATGCATAAGTTAAGCAATTAATTTCTTCCTTTGGTATTAGAAAATTACCCTGGGAGGATCAGGGTGAGGAGGCAGTAAGTAACAGGAAGATAACTATTGCCCTGATTTAATTCAGTTTCTTCTCTCTTCTCCATATTAATTCTCATACTTAAGTAAAACAGATAGGTCTATAAACCTTCCTAAAGGTAAAATTAACAATATAATGATTCTTATTTTGATAATAATAACAACCGGTAAAAATGTCAAGTGTTGGCTACACATTTGGAAATATTCTTCATTCTTTAATATTATTTCAGTTAGTTCCCACAACAATCCTATGACTTATGTATTCTTAATACCTCTATTGTACAGATGAAGGTATCAAGAGAAAAGATTCTAAATAACTTACTCAAGGTTACACGCTAAAGAATGTTAGCAACAAAAAGTTAATTAAAATGAACTTCATAGACCACTTACTTTCACTAGCATACCAACTAGGTAATATTACGGAAATGTTTAACATTACCACATGTGAATACTATCCATCGACTTCTCTCCCTTTTATAGGTAAAACATGGTGTTGATGTCTACCTCTATATAATCATAAAAATATTGTAGTTTTCATGCCGAACCTTATTTGTAGCTGAGATAAATCACTTAGCACTGTGGAAGTCAATAGAATGTATATTTTAAATATTAAAATGAATAAATACAAAGGAACTGCTTGACATAAAGCTGTGTAAAGTTTTTAAATATGCTCTCAGATGTTGTAAGGATACTATAAATTATATTTTCTTTGTATAGTTAGCTTATGGTTTATATTTAAAAGGGGAATTTCATATTATTATTTAAACTACATGAAATGTCAAATTGATTTATTATGTTTCCAGCCTATTACTATGTAATTTGTTGGGAATTATCATGAAAATTAATTCTTTTATTCAGTTTGAGACATTTTTTCCGATGCCCACCTTGGCCAAATATCAGACAGTTTCCACAGCTTCTGTCACTTTTTTTTTTTAAGTTATTATTATACTTTAAGTTCTAGGGTACATGTGCATAACGTGCAGGTTTGTTACATATGTATACTTGTGCCATGTTGGTGTGCTGCACCCATCAACTCATCAGCACCCATCAACTCGTCATTTACATCAGGTATAACTCCCAATGCAATCTCTCCCCCCTCCCCCCTCCCCGTGATAGGCATCGGTGTGTGATGTTCCCCTTCCCGAGTCCAAGTGATCTCATTGTTCAGTTCCCACCTATGAGTGAGAACATGC